>NW_027274513.1:0-97436 GCF_030028105.1 Mobula birostris | reverse complement strand
CTCACTGAGTCACTCCATGCCGAACAGCCTGTCTAACTGGGGCACTCCACACTGAGCAGCCTACCTCACTCAGTCACTCCACACTCAGCAACCTGTCTCACTGAGTCAGTCCACACAGAGCAGCCTGTCTCAGTGAGTCACTCCACACTGAGCAGCCTGTCTCACTGAGTCACTACACACTGAGCAGCCTGTCTCAGAAAGTCATTCCACATCGAGAAGTCTGTCTCACTGAGTCACTTCACACTGAGCAGCCTGTCCTCCCAAGTCATTCAACACTGAGCAGTCTCAGTCAGTCACCACACACTGAGCCTCCTGACCCCCCGAGTCACTCCACACCGAGCAGCCTGTTTCACTGAGTCACTACACACTGAGCAGCCTATCTCACTCTGTCACTCCAGACTGAGCAGTCTGTCCCCCAAGTCATTCCACACTGAGCTGTCTGTCTCACTGAGTGACTACACACTGAGCAGCCTGTCTCACTGAGTCACCCCACACCGAGCAGCCTGTCCCCCCGAGTCATTCCACACTGAGCAGTCTGTCTCACTGAGTCACTACACACAGAGCAGCCTGTCTCACTCAGTCACTCCACACTGAGCAGCCTGTCTCACTGAGTCACTACACACTGAGCAGCCTGTCTCACTCTGTCACTCCACACCGAGTAGTCTGTCTCACTGTGTCACTCCACACTGAGCAGACTTTCGCCCCTAGTCACTCCACACAGAACAAGCCTGTCTCACACAATCAGTCCACACCGAGCAGCCTGTCTCACTGACTAACAACACACTGAGCAGCCTGTCTCACTGATTCACTCCACACTGAGCAGCCTGCCCCACCCAGTAACTCCACACCGAGCAGCCTGTCTCACTGAGTCACTCCACACTGAGCAGCCTGTCTCACTGAGTCACTCCACACCGAGCAGCCTGTCCCCCCGAGTCATTCCACACTGAGCAGTCTGTCTCACTGAGTCACTACACACAGAGCAGCCTGTCTCACTCAGTCACTCCACACTGAGCAGCCTGTCTCACTGAGTCACTACACACTGAGCAGCCTGTCTCACTCTGTCACTCCACTCTGAGCAGCCTGTCTCACTGAGTCACTACACACTGAGCAGTCTGTCTCACTGAGTCACTCCACACTGAGCAGCCTGTCCCCCCGAGTCGTTCCACACTGAGCAGCCTGTCTCACTGAGTCACTACACACTGAGCAGCCTGTCTCACTCAGTCACTCCACACCGAGCAGCCTGTCTCACTGAGTCACTACACACTGAGCAGCCTGTCTCACTCAGTCACTCCACACCGAGCAGCCTGTCTCACTGAGTCACTACACACTGAGAAGTCTGTCTCACTGAGTCACTCCACACTGAGCAGCCTGTCTCATTGAGCGATTCCACACCGAGCAGCCTGTCCCCCCGAGTCGTTCCACACTGAGCAGCCTGTCTCACTGAGTCACTACACACTGAGCAGTCTGTCTCACTCAGTCACTCCACACCGAGCAGCCTGTCTCACT
Organism: Mobula birostris; assembly: GCF_030028105.1. NCBI lineage: Eukaryota > Metazoa > Chordata > Chondrichthyes > Myliobatiformes > Myliobatidae > Mobula > Mobula birostris. Next base: position 95,930 of record NW_027274513.1, on the reverse strand, counting down.
CAGTCACTACACACTGAGAAGTCTGTCTCACTGAGTCACTCCACACTGAGCAGCCTGTCTCATTGAGCGATTCCACACCGAGCAGCCTGTCCCCCCGAGTCATTCCACTCTGAGCAGTCTGTCTCACTGAATCACTACACAATCAGCAGCATGTCTCACTGAGTCACTCCACACCGAGCAGCCTGTCTCACTGAGTCACTACACACTGAGCAGCCTGTCTCACTCAGTCACTCCACACCGAGCAGCCTGTCTCACTCAGTCACTACACACTTAGAAGTCTGTCTCACTGAGTCACTCCACACTGAGCAGCCTGTCTCATTGAGCGATTCCACACCGAGCAGCCTGTCCCCCCGAGTCATTCCACTCTGAGCAGTCTGTCTCACTGAATCACTACACAATCAGCAGCCTGTCTCACTGAGTCACTCCACACCGAGCAGCCTGTCTCACTGAGTCACTACACACTGAGCAGCCTGTCTCACTCAGTCACTCCACACCGAGCAGCCTGTCTCACTCAGTCACTACACACTGAGAAGTCTGTCTCACTGAGTCACTCCACACTGAGCAGCCTGTCTCATTGAGCGATTCCACACCGAGCAGCCTGTTCCCCCGAGTCATTCCACTCTGAGCAGTCTGTCTCACTGAATCACTACACAATCAGTAGCCTGTCTCACTGAGTCACTCCACAACGAGCAACCTGTCTCACTGAGTCACTAAACACTGAGCAGCCTCTCCCCATGAGTCACTCCACACTGAGCAGTCTGTCTCACTCAGTCACTCCAGACTGAGCAGCCTGCTTACTGTGTCACTTCACACTGAGCAACCTGTCCAACCCAGCAACTCCACACCGAGCAGCCTGTCTCAATCAGTCCACACCGAGCAGCCTGTCCCCCCGAGTCATTCCACACAGGGCAGTCTGTCTCACTGTGTCACTACACACTGACCACCCTGTCTCACTGTGTCACTTCACACTGAGCAGCCTGTCTCAATCAGTCCACACCGAGCAGCCTGTCTCAATCCGTCCACTCCGAGCAGCCTGTCCCCCCGAGTCTCTCCACACCGAGCAGCCTGTCCCCCCGAGTCTCTCCACACCGAGCAGCCTGTCTCACTCAATCAGTCCGCACTGAGCAGTCTGTCTCACCGAGTCACTCCACACTCAGCAGCCTGTCCCACTGAGTCACTCCACACTCAGCAGCCTGTCCCACCCACTAACTCCACACTGAGCAGCATGTCTCACTCAGTCACTCCACACCGAGCAGCCTGTCCCCCCGAGTCTCTCCACACCGAGCAGCCTGTCTCACTCAATCAGTCCGCACTGAGCAGCCTGTCTCACTCAGTCAGTCCACACAGAGCAGCCTGTCTCACTGAGTCACTCACACTGAGCAGCCTGTCTCACTGAGTCACTACACACTGAGCAGCCTGTCTCACTGAGTCACTCCACACTGAGCAGTCTGTCCCCACGAGTCATTCCACACTGAGCAGTCTATCTCATTGAGTCACTACACACTGAGCAGCCTCTCTCACTCAGCCACACCACACTCAGCAGTCTGTATCACTCAGTCACTCCACACCAAGCTGCCTGTCTCACTGAGTCGCTCCACAATGAGCAGCCTGTCTCACTCAGTCACTCCACACTGAACACTCTGTCTCACTGAGTCACTCCACACCGAGCAGCATGTCTCACTCAATCAGTCCACACCGAGCAGCCTGTCTCACTGAGATACTCCGCACGGAGCAGCCTGTTCCCCGAGTCATTCCACACTGAGCAGTCTGTCTTACTGAGTCAATACACACTGAGCAGCCTGTCTCACTGAGTCACTCCATGCCGAACAGCCTGTCTAACTGGGGCACTCCACACTGAGCAGCCTACCTCACTCAGTCACTCCACACTCAGCAACCTGTCTCACTGAGTCAGTCCACACAGAGCAGCCTGTCTCAGTGAGTCACTCCACACTGAGCAGCCTGTCTCACTGAGTCACTACACACTGAGCAGCCTGTCTCAGAAAGTCATTCCACATCGAGAAGTCTGTCTCACTGAGTCACTTCACACTGAGCAGCCTGTCCTCCCAAGTCATTCAACACTGAGCAGTCTCAGTCAGTCACCACACACTGAGCCTCCTGACCCCCCGAGTCACTCCACACCGAGCAGCCTGTTTCACTGAGTCACTACACACTGAGCAGCCTATCTCACTCTGTCACTCCAGACTGAGCAGTCTGTCCCCCAAGTCATTCCACACTGAGCTGTCTGTCTCACTGAGTCACTACACACTGAGCAGCCTGTCTCACTGAGTCACCCCACACCGAGCAGCCTGTCCCCCGAGTCATTCCACACTGAGCAGTCTGTCTCACTGAGTCACTACACACAGAGCAGCCTGTCTCACTCAGTCACTCCACACTGAGCAGCCTGTCTCACTGAGTCACTACACACTGAGCAGCCTGTCTCACTCTGTCACTCCACACCGAGTAGTCTGTCTCACTGTGTCACTCCACACTGAGCAGACTTTCGCCCCTAGTCACTCCACACAGAACAAGCCTGTCTCACACAATCAGTCCACACCGAGCAGCCTGTCTCACTGACTAACAACACACTGAGCAGCCTGTCTCACTGATTCACTCCACACTGAGCAGCCTGCCCCACCCAGTAACTCCACACCGAGCAGCCTGTCTCACTGAGTCACTCCACACTGAGCAGCCTGTCTCACTGAGTCACTCCACACCGAGCAGCCTGTCCCCCCGAGTCATTCCACACTGAGCAGTCTGTCTCACTGAGTCACTACACACAGAGCAGCCTGTCTCACTCAGTCACTCCACACTGAGCAGCCTGTCTCACTGAGTCACTACACACTGAGCAGCCTGTCTCACTCTGTCACTCCACTCTGAGCAGTCTGTATCACTGAGTCACTCCACATCGAGCTGCCTGACTCACTGAGACTCTCCACACTGAGCAGTCTGTCCCCCTGAGTCATTCCACACTGAGCAGACTGACTCACTGAGTCACTGCACAGTGAGCAGCCTGTCCCCCCGAGTCACTCCACACCGAGCAGCCTGTCTCACTGAGTCACTACACACTGAGCAGCCTGTCTCACTCAGTGAATCCACACTGAGCAGCCTGTCTCACTGAGTCACTACACACTGAGCAGCCTGTCTCACTGAGTCACTACACACTGAGCAGCCTGTCTCACTCAGTCACTCCACACCGAGCAGCCTGTCTCACTGAGTCACTACACACTGAGCAGCCTGTCTCACTCAGTCACTCCACACCGAGCAGCCTGTCTCACTCAGTCACTACACACTGAGAAGTCTGTCTCACTGAGTCACTCCACACTGAGCAGCCTGTCTCATTGAGCGATTCCACACCGAGCAGCCTGTCCCCCCGAGTCGTTCCACACTGAGCAGCCTGTCTCACTGAGTCACTACACACTGAGCAGTCTGTCTCACTGAGTCACTCCACACTGAGCAGCCTGTCCCCCCGAGTCGTTCCACACTGAGCAGCTTGTCTCACTGAGTCACTACACACTGAGCAGCCTGTCTCACTCAGTCACTCCACACCGAGCAGCCTGTCTCACTGAGTCACTACACACTGAGCAGCCTGTCTCACTCAGTCACTACACACTGAGAAGTCTGTCTCACTGAGTCACTCCACACTGAGCAGCCTGTCTCATTGAGCGATTCCACACCGAGCAGCCTGTCCCCCCGAGTAATTCCACTCTGAGCAGTCTGTCTCACTGAATCACTACACAATCAGCAGCCTGTCTCACTGAGTCACTCCACACCGAGCAGCCTGTCTCACTGAGTCACTACACACTGAGCAGCCTGTCTCACTCAGTCACTCCACACCGAGCAGCCTGTCTCACTCAGTCACTACACACTGAGAAGTCTGTCTCACTGAGTCACTCCACACTGAGCAGCCTGTCTCATTGAGCGATTCCACACCGAGCAGCCTGTCCCCCCGAGTCATTCCACTCTGAGCAGTCTGTCTCACTCAGTCACTCCACACCGAGCAGCCTGTCCCCCCGAGTCTCTCCACACCGAGTAGCCTGTCTCACTCAATCAGTCCGCACTGAACAGTCTGTCACAACGAGTCACTCCACACTGAACATCCTCTCCCACTGAGTCAGTCCACACTGAGCAGCCTGTCTCTCTCAGTCACTCCACACTGAGCAGCCTGTCCCACTCAGTCACTCCACACAGAGCAGCCTGTATCACTCAGTCACTCCACACCGAGCAGCCTGTCTCACTGAGTCACTCCACACCGAGCAGCCTTTCCCCCCGAATCATTCTGCACTGAGCAGCCTGTCCCCCCGAGTCGTTCCACACTGAGCAGCCTGTCTCACTGAGTCACTACACACTGAGCAGTCTGTCTCACTGAGTCACTCCACACTGAGCAGCCTGTCCCCCCGAGTCGTTCCACACTGAGCAGCCTGTCTCACTGAGTCACTACACACTGAGCAGCCTGTCTCACTCAGTCACTCCACACCGAGCAGCCTGTCTCACTGAGTCACTACACACTGAGCAGCCTGTCTCACTCAGTCACTCCACACCGAGCAGCCTGTCTCACTCAGTCACTACACACTGAGAAGTCTGTCTCACTGAGTCACTCCACACTGAGCAGCCTGTCTCATTGAGCGATTCCACACCGAGCAGCCTGTCCCCCCGAGTCGTTCCACACTGAGCAGCCTGTCTCACTGAGTCACTACACACTGAGCAGTCTGTCTCACTGAGTCACTCCACACTGAGCAGCCTGTCCCCCCGAGTCGTTCCACACTGAGCAGCTTGTCTCACTGAGTCACTACACACTGAGCAGCCTGTCTCACTCAGTCACTCCACACCGAGCAGCCTGTCTCACTGAGTCACTACACACTGAGCAGCCTGTCTCACTCAGTCACTCCACACCGAGCAGCCTGTCTCACTCAGTCACTACACACTGAGAAGTCTGTCTCACTGAGTCACTCCACACTGAGCAGCCTGTCTCATTGAGCGATTCCACACCGAGCAGCCTGTCCCCCCGAGTCATTCCACTCTGAGCAGTCTTTCTCACTGAATCACTACACATTCAGCAGCCTGTCTCACTGAGTCACTCCACACCGAGCAGCCTGTCTCACTGAGTCACTACACACTGAGCAGCCTGTCTCACTCAGTCACTCCACACCGAGCAGCCTGTCTCACTCAGTCACTACACACTTAGAAGTCTGTCTCACTGAGTCACTCCACACTGAGCAGCCTGTCTCATTGAGCGATTCCACACCGAGCAGCCTGTCCCCCCGAGTCATTCCACTCTGAGCAGTCTGTCTCACTGAATCACTACACAATCAGCAGCCTGTCTCACTGAGTCACTCCACACCGAGCAGCCTGTCTCACTGAGTCACTACACACTGAGCAGCCTGTCTCACTCAGTCACTCCACACCGAGCAGCCTGTCTCACTCAGTCACTACACACTGAGAAGTCTGTCTCACTGAGTCACTCCACACTGAGCAGCCTGTCTCATTGAGCGATTCCACACCGAGCAGCCTGTCCCCCCGAGTCATTCCACTCTGAGCAGTCTGTCTCACTGAATCACTACACAATCAGTAGCCTGTCTCACTGAGTCACTCCACAACGAGCAGCCTGTCTCACTGAGTCACTAAACACTGAGCAGCCTCTCCCCATGAGTCACTCCACACTGAGCAGTCTGTCTCACTCAGTCACTCCAGACTGAGCAGCCTGCTTACTGTGTCACTTCACACTGAGCAACCTGTCCAACCCAGCAACTCCACACCGAGCAGCCTGTCTCAATCAGTCCACACCGAGCAGCCTGTCCCCCCGAGTCATTCCACACAGGGCAGTCTGTCTCACTGTGTCACTACACACTGACCACCCTGTCTCACTGTGTCACTTCACACTGAGCAGCCTGTCTCAATCAGTCCACACCGAGCAGCCTGTCTCAATCCGTCCACTCCGAGCAACCTGTCCCCCCGAGTCTCTCCACACCGAGCAGCCTGTCCCCCCGAGTCTCTCCACACCGAGCAGCCTGTCTCACTCAATCAGTCCGCACTGAGCAGTCTGTCTCACCGAGTCACTCCACACTCAGCAGCCTGTCCCACTGAGTCACTCCACACTCAGCAGCCTGTCCCACCCACTAACTCCACACTGAGCAGCATGTCTCACTCAGTCACTCCACACCGAGCAGCCTGTCCCCCCGAGTCTCTCCACACCGAGCAGCCTGTCTCACTCAATCAGTCCGCACTGAGCAGCCTGTCTCACTCAGTCAGTCCACACTGAGCAGCCTGTCTCACTGAGTCACTCACACTGAGCAGCCTGTCTCACTGAGTCACTACACACTGAGCAGCCTGTCTCACTGAGTCACTCCACACTGAGCAGTCTGTCCCCACGAGTCATTCCACACTGAGCAGTCTATCTCATTGAGTCACTACACACTGAGCAGCCTCTCTCACTCAGCCACACCACACTCAGCAGTCTGTATCACTCAGTCACTCCACACCAAGCTGCCTGTCTCACTGAGTCGCTCCACAATGAGCAGCCTGTCTCACTCAGTCACTCCACACTGAACACTCTGCCTCACTGAGTCACTCCACACCGAGCAGCATGTCTCACTCAATCAGTCCACACCGAGCAGCCTGTCTCACTGAGATACTCCGCACGGAGCAGCCTGTTCCCCGAGTCATTCCACACTGAGCAGTCTGTCTTACTGAGTCAATACACACTGAGCAGCCTGTCTCACTGAGACACTCCACGCCGAACAGCCTGTCTAACTGGGGCACTCCACACTGAGCAGCCTACCTCACTCAGTCACTCCACACTCAGCAACCTGTCTCACTGAGTCAGTCCACACAGAGCAGCCTGTCTCAGTGAGTCACTCCACACTGAGCTGTCTGTCTCACTGAGTCACTACACACTGAGCAGCCTGTCTCACTGAGTCACCCCACACCGAGCAGCCTGTCCCCTCGAGTCATTCCACACTGAGCAGTCTGTCTCACTGAGTCACTACACACAGAGCAGCCTGTCTCACTCAGTCACTCCACACTGAGCAGCCTGTCTCACTGACTCACTACACACTGAGCAGCCTGTCTCACTCTGTCACTCCACACCGAGTAGTCTGTCTCACTGTGTCACTCCACACTGAGCAGACTTTCGCCCCTAGTCACTCCACACAGAACAAGCCTGTCTCACACAATCAGTCCACACCGAGCAGCCTGTCTCACTGACTAACAACACACAGAGCAGCCTGTATCACTCAGTCACTCCACACCGAGCAGCCTGTCTCACTGAGTCACTCCACACCGAGCAGCATTTCCCCCCGAATCATTCTGCACTGAGCAGCCTGTCCCCCCCAGTCGTTCCACACTGAGCAGCCTGTCTCACTGAGTCACTCCACACTGAGCAGCCTGTCTCATTGAGCGATTCCACACCGAGCAGCCTGTCCCCCCGAGTCATTCCACTCTGAGCAGTCTGTCTCACTGAATCACTACACAATCAGCAGCCTGTCTCACTGAGTCACTCCACACCGAGCAGCCTGTCTCACTGAGTCACTACACACTGAGCAGCCTGTCTCACTCAGTCACTCCACACCGAGCAGCCTGTCTCACTCAGTCACTACACACTTAGAAGTCTGTCTCACTGAGTCACTCCACACTGAGCAGCCTGTCTCATTGAGCGATTCCACACCGAGCAGCCTGTCCCCCCGAGTCATTCCACTCTGAGCAGTCTGTCTCACTGAATCACTACACAATCAGCAGCCTCTCTCACTGAGTCACTCCACACCGAGCAGCCTGTCTCACTGAGTCACTACACACTGAGAAGTCTGTCTCACTGAGTCACTCCACACTGAGCAGCCTGTCTCATTGAGCGATTCCACACCGAGCAGCCTGTCCCCCCGAGTCATTCCACTCTGAGCAGTCTGTCTCACTCAGTCACTCCACACCGAGCAGCCTGTCCCCCCGAGTCTCTCCACACCGAGTAGCCTGTCTCACTCAATCAGTCCGCACTGAACAGTCTGTCACAACGAGTCACTCCACACTGAACATCCTCTCCCACTGAGTCAGTCCACACTGAGCAGCCTGTCTCTCTCAGTCACTCCACACTGAGCAGCCTGTCCCACTCAGTCACTCCACACAGAGCAGCCTGTATCACTCAGTCACTCCACACCGAGCAGCCTGTCTCACTGAGTCACTCCACACCGAGCAGCCTTTCCCCCCGAATCATTCTGCACTGAGCAGCCTGTCCCCCCGAGTCGTTCCACACTGAGCAGCCTGTCTCACTGAGTCACTACACACTGAGCAGTCTGTCTCACTGAGTCACTCCACACTGAGCAGCCTGTCCCCCCGAGTCGTTCCACACTGAGCAGCCTGTCTCACTGAGTCACTACACACTGAGCAGCCTGTCTCACTCAGTCACTCCACACCGAGCAGCCTGTCTCACTGAGTCACTACACACTGAGCAGCCTGTCTCACTCAGTCACTCCACACCGAGCAGCCTGTCTCACTGAGTCACTACACACTGAGAAGTCTGTCTCACTGAGTCACTCCACACTGAGCAGCCTGTCTCATTGAGCGATTCCACACCGAGCAGCCTGTCCCCCCGAGTCGTTCCACACTGAGCAGCCTGTCTCACTGAGTCACTACACACTGAGCAGTCTGTCTCACTGAGTCACTCCACACTGAGCAGCCTGTCCCCCCGAGTCGTTCCACACTGAGCAGCTTGTCTCACTGAGTCACTACACACTGAGCAGCCTGTCTCACTCAGTCACTCCACACCGAGCAGCCTGTCTCACTGAGTCACTACACACTGAGCAGCCTGTCTCACTCAGTCACTCCACACCGAGCAGCCTGTCTCACTCAGTCACTACACACTGAGAAGTCTGTCTCACTGAGTCACTCCACACTGAGCAGCCTGTCTCATTGAGCGATTCCACACCGAGCAGCCTGTCCCCCCGAGTCATTCCACTCTGAGCAGTCTGTCTCACTGAATCACTACACAATCAGCAGCCTGTCTCACTGAGTCACTCCACACCGAGCAGCCTGTCTCACTGAGTCACTACACACTGAGCAGCCTGTCTCACTCAGTCACTCCACACCGAGCAGCCTGTCTCACTCAGTCACTACACACTTAGAAGTCTGTCTCACTGAGTCACTCCACACTGAGCAGCCTGTCTCATTGAGCGATTCCACACCGAGCAGCCTGTCCCCCCGAGTCATTCCACTCTGAGCAGTCTGTCTCACTGAATCACTACACAATCAGCAGCCTGTCTCACTGAGTCACTCCACACCGAGCAGCCTGTCTCACTGAGTCACTACACACTGAGCAGCCTGTCTCACTCAGTCACTCCACACCGAGCAGCCTGTCTCACTCAGTCACTACACACTGAGAAGTCTGTCTCACTGAGTCACTCCACACTGAGCAGCCTGTCTCATTGAGCGATTCCACACCGAGCAGCCTGTCCCCCCGAGTCATTCCACTCTGAGCAGTCTGTCTCACTGAATCACTACACAATCAGTAGCCTGTCTCACTGAGTCACTCCACAACGAGCAGCCTGTCTCACTGAGTCACTAAACACTGAGCAGCCTCTCCCCATGAGTCACTCCACACTGAGCAGTCTGTCTCACTCAGTCACTCCAGACTGAGCAGCCTGCTTACTGTGTCACTTCACACTGAGCAACCTGTCCAACCCAGCAACTCCACACCGAGCAGCCTGTCTCAATCAGTCCACACCGAGCAGCCTGTCCCCCCGAGTCATTCCACACAGGGCAGTCTGTCTCACTGTGTCACTACACACTGACCACCCTGTCTCACTGTGTCACTTCACACTGAGCAGCCTGTCTCAATCAGTCCACACCGAGCAGCCTGTCTCAATCCGTCCACTCCGAGCAGCCTGTCCCCCCGAGTCTCTCCACACCGAGCAGCCTGTCCCCCCGAGTCTCTCCACACCGAGCAGCCTGTCTCACTCAATCAGTCCGCACTGAGCAGTCTGTCTCACCGAGTCACTCCACACTCAGCAGCCTGTCCCACTGAGTCACTCCACACTCAGCAGCCTGTCCCACCCACTAACTCCACACTGAGCAGCATGTCTCACTCAGTCACTCCACACCGAGCAGCCTGTCCCCCCGAGTCTCTCCACACCGGGCAGCCTGTCTCACTCAATCAGTCCGCACTGAGCAGCCTGTCTCACTCAGTCAGTCGACACTGAGCAGCCTGTCTCACTGAGTCACTCACACTGAGCAGCCTGTCTCACTGAGTCACTACACACTGAGCAGCCTGTCTCACTGAGTCACTCCACACTGAGCAGTCTGTCCCCACGAGTCATTCCACACTGAGCAGTCTATCTCATTGAGTCACTACACACTGAGCAGCCTCTCTCACTCAGCCACACCACACTCAGCAGTCTGTATCACTCAGTCACTCCACACCAAGCTGCCTGTCTCACTGAGTCGCTCCACAATGAGCAGCCTGTCTCACTCAGTCACTCCACACTGAACACTCTGCCTCACTGAGTCACTCCACACCGAGCAGCATGTCTCACTCAATCAGTCCACACCGAGCAGCCTGTCTCACTGAGATACTCCGCACGGAGCAGCCTGTTCCCCGAGTCATTCCACACTGAGCAGTCTGTCTTACTGAGTCAATACACACTGAGCAGCCTGTCTCACTGAGACACTCCACGCCGAACAGCCTGTCTAACTGGGGCACTCCACACTGAGCAGCCTACCTCACTCAGTCACTCCACACTCAGCAACCTGTCTCACTGAGTCAGTCCACACAGAGCAGCCTGTCTCAGTGAGTCACTCCACACTGAGCTGTCTGTCTCACTGAGTCACTACACACTGAGCAGCCTGTCTCACTGAGTCACCCCACACCGAGCAGCCTGTCCCCCCGAGTCATTCCACACTGAGCAGTCTGTCTCACTGAGTCACTACACACAGAGCAGCCTGTCTCACTCAGTCACTCCACACTGAGCAGCCTGTCTCACTGACTCACTACACACTGAGCAGCCTGTCTCACTCTGTCACTCCACACCGAGTAGTCTGTCTCACTGTGTCACTCCACACTGAGCAGACTTTCGCCCCTAGTCACTCCACACAGAACAAGCCTGTCTCACACAATCAGTCCACACCGAGCAGCCTGTCTCACTGACTAACAACACACTGAGCAGCCTGTCTCACTGATTCACTCCACACTGAGCAGCCTGCCCCACCCAGTAACTCCACACCGAGCAGCCTGTCTCACTGAGTCACTCCACACTGAGCAGCCTGTCTCACTGAGTCACTCCACACCGAGCAGCCTGTCCCCCCGAGTCATTCCACACTGAGCAGTCTGTCTCACTGAGTCACTACACACAGAGCAGCCTGTCTCACTCAGTCACTCCACACTGAGCAGCCTGTCTCACTGAGTCACTACACACTGAGCAGCCTGTCTCACTCTGTCACTCCACTCTGAGCAGTTTGTATCACTGAGTCACTCCACATCGAGCTGCCTGTCTCACTGAGACTCTCCACACTGAGCAGTCTGTCCCCCTGAGTCATTCCACACTGAGCAGACTGACTCACTGAGTCACTGCACAGTGAGCAGCCTGTCCCCCCGAGTCACTCCACACCGAGCAGCCTGTCTCACTGAGTCACTACACACTGAGCAGCCTGTCTCACTCAGTCAATCCACACTGAGCAGCCTGTCTCACTGAGTCACTACACACTGAGCAGCCTGTCTCACTGAGTCACTACACACTGAGCAGCCTGTCTCACTCAGTCACTCCACACAGAGCAGCCTGTCTCACTGAGTCACTACACACTGAGCAGCCTGTCTCACTGAGTCACTCCACACTGAGCAGTCTGTCCCCCCGAGTCATTCCACACAGAGCAGCCTGTCTCACTCAGTCACTCCACACAGAGCAGCCTGTCTCACTGAGTCACTACACACTGAGCAGCCTGTCTCACTGAGTCACTACACACTGAGCAGCCTGTCTCAGAAAGTCATTCCACATCGAGAAGTCTGTCTCACTGAGTCACTTCACACTGAGCAGCCTGTCCTCCCAAGTCATTCAACACTGAGCAGTCTCAGTCAGTCACGACACACTGAGCCTCCTGACCCCCCGAGTCACTCCACACCGAGCAGCCTGTTTCACTGAGTCACTACACACTGAGCAGCCTATCTCACTCTGTCACTCCAGACTGAGCAGTCTGTCCCCCAAGTCATTCCACACTGAGCTGTCTGTCTCACTGAGTCACTACACACTGAGCAGCCTGTATGACTGTGTCACTCCACACCTGTCTCACTGAGTCACTCGACACTCAGCAGCCTGTCCCACTGAGTCACTCCACACTCAGCAGCCTGTCCCACCCACTAACTCCACACTGAGCAGCATGTCTCACTCAGTCACTCCACACCGAGCAGCCTGTCCCCCCGAGTCTCTCCACACCGAGCAGCCTGTCTCACTCAATCAGTCCGCACTGAACAGTCTGTCACAACGAGTCACTCCACACTGAACATCCTCTCCCACTGAGTCAGTCCACACTGAGCAGCCTGTCTCTCTCAGTCACTCCACACTGAGCAGCCTGTCCCACTCAGGCACTCCACACAGAGCAGCCTGTCTCACTCAGTCACTCCACACCGAGCAGCCTGTCTCACTGAGTCACTCCACACCGAGCAGCCTTTCCCCCCGAATCATTCTGCACTGAGCAGCCTGTCCCCCCGAGTCGTTCCACACTGAGCAGCCTGTCTCACTGAGTCACTACACACTGAGCAGTCTGTCTCACTGAGTCACTCCACACTGAGCAGCCTGTCCCCCCGAGTCGTTCCACACTGAGCAGCCTGTCTCACTGAGTCACTACACACTGAGCAGCCTGTCTCACTCAGTCACTCCACACCGAGCAGCCTGTCTCACTGAGTCACTACACACTGAGCAGCCTGTCTCACTCAGTCACTCCACACCGAGCAGCCTGTCTCACTGAGTCACTACACACTGAGAAGTCTGTCTCACTGAGTCACTCCACACTGAGCAGCCTGTCTCATTGAGCGATTCCACACCGAGCAGCCTGTCCCCCCGAGTCATTCCACTCTGAGCAGTCTGTCTCACTGAATCACTACACAATCAGCAGCCTGTCTCACTGAGTCACTCCACACCGAGCAGCCTGTCTCACTGAGTCACTACACACTGAGCAGCCTGTCTCACTCAGTCACTCCACACCGAGCAGCCTGTCTCACTCAGTCACTACACACTGAGAAGTCTGTCTCACTGAGTCACTCCACACTGAGCAGCCTGTCTCATTGAGCGATTCCACACCGAGCAGCCTGTCCCCCCGAGTCATTCCACTCTGAGCAGTCTGTCTCACTGAATCACTACACAATCAGCAGCCTGTCTCACTGAGTCACTCCACAACGAGCAGCCTGTCTCACTGAGTCACTAAACACTGAGCAGCCTCTCCCCATGAGTCACTCCACACTGAGCAGTCTGTCTCACTCAGTCACTCCACACTGAGCAGCCTGCTTACTGTGTCACTTCACACTGAGCAACCTGTCCAACCCAGCAACTCCACACCGAGCAGCCTGTCTCAATCAGTCCACACCGAGCAGCCTGTCCCCCCGAGTCATTCCACACAGGGCAGTCTGTCTCACTGTGTCACTACACACTGACCACCCTGTCTCACTGTGTCACTTCACACTGAGCAGCCTGTCTCAATCAGTCCACACCGAGCAGCCTGTCTCAATCCGTCCACTCCGAGCAGCCTGTCCCCCCGAGTCTCTCCACACCGAGCAGACTGTCCCCCCGAGTCTCTCCACACCGAGCAGCCTGTCTCACTCAATCAGTCCGCACTGAGCAGCCTGTCTCACTCAGTCAGTCCACACTGAGCAGCCTGTCTCACTGAGTCACTCACACTGAGCAGCCTGTCTCACTCAGTCACTCCACACTGAGCAGCCTGTCTCACTGAGTCATTCCACACCGAGCAGTCTGTCTCACTCAGTAACTGCACACTGAGCAGTCTGTCTCATTGAGTCACTCCACACCGAGCAGCCTGTCCCCACAAGTCACTCCACACTGAGCAGCCTGTCTCACTGAGTCATTACACACTGAGCAGCCTGTCTCACTCAGTAACTGCACACTGAGCAGTCTGTCTCATTGAGTCACTCCACACCGAGCAGCCTGTCTCACTCAATCAGTACACACTGAGCAGCCTGTCTCACTGAGTTACTCCAGACCGAGCAGTCTGCTCCCCGAGTCATTCCACACAGAGCAGTCTGTCTTACTGAATCACTACACAATCAGCAGCCTGTCTCACTGAGTCACTCCACACCGAGCAGCCTGTCTCACTGAGTCTCTACAAATAAGCAGCCTGTCTCACTCAATCAGTACACACTGAGCAGCCTGTCTCACTGTGTTACTCCACACCGAGCAGCCTGCTTCCCGAGTCATTCCACACAGAGCAGTCTGTCTCACTGAGTCAGTACACACCGAACAGCCAGTCTCACTGAGGCACTCCACACCGAGCAGCCTGTCTCACAGAGTCACTCCACACTGAGCAGCCAGTCTCACTGAGTGATTCCACACCAAGCAACCTGTCCCACCGAGTCATTCCACACTGAGCAGTCAGTCTCAGTCAGTCACTACACACTGAGCAGCCTTTACCCCCGTGTCACTCCACACCCAGCAGCCAGTCTCATTCAATCAGAACACTCTGAGCAGCCTGTCTCACTCAGTCACTCCACACCGTGCCGCCTGTCTCACTGAGTAACTAAACACTAAGCAGCCTGTCTCACTCTGTCACTCCACTCTGAGCAGTTTGTATCACTGAGTCACTCCACATCGAGCTGCCTGTCTCACTGAGACTCTCCACACTGAGCAGTCTGTCCCCCTGAGTCATTCCACACTGAGCAGACTGACTCACTGAGTCACTGCACAGTGAGCAGCCTGTCCCCCCGAGTCACTCCACACCGAGCAGCCTGTCTCACTGAGTCACTACACACTGAGCAGCCTGTCTCACTCAGTCAATCCACACTGAGCAGCCTGTCTCACTGAGTCACTACACACTGAGCAGCCTGTCTCACTGAGTCACTACACACTGAGCAGCCTGTCTCACTCAGTCACTCCACACAGAGCAGCCTGTCTCACTGAGTCACTACACACTGAGCAGCCTGTCTCACTGAGTCACTCCACACTGAGCAGTCTGTCCCCCCGAGTCATTCCACACAGAGCAGCCTGTCTCACTCAGTCACTCCACACAGAGCAGCCTGTCTCACTGAGTCACTACACACTGAGCAGCCTGTCTCAGAAAGTCATTCCACATCGAGAAGTCTGTCTCACTGAGTCACTTCACACTGAGCAGCCTGTCCTCCCAAGTCATTCAACACTGAGCAGTCTCAGTCAGTCACGACACACTGAGCCTCCTGACCCCCCGAGTCACTCCACACCGAGCAGCCTGTTTCACTGAGTCACTACACACTGAGCAGCCTATCTCACTCTGTCACTCCAGACTGAGCAGTCTGTCCCCCAAGTCATTCCACACTGAGCTGTCTGTCTCACTGAGTCACTACACACTGAGCAGCCTGTATGACTGTGTCACTCCACACCTGTCTCACTGAGTCACTCGACACTCAGCAGCCTGTCCCACTGAGTCACTCCACACTCAGCAGCCTGTCCCACCCACTAACTCCACACTGAGCAGCATGTCTCACTCAGTCACTCCACACCGAGCAGCCTGTCCCCCCGAGTCTCTCCACACCGAGCAGCCTGTCTCACTCAATCAGTCCGCACTGAACAGTCTGTCACAACGAGTCACTCCACACTGAACATCCTCTCCCACTGAGTCAGTCCACACTGAGCAGCCTGTCTCTCTCAGTCACTCCACACTGAGCAGCCTGTCCCACTCAGGCACTCCACACAGAGCAGCCTGTCTCACTCAGTCACTCCACACCGAGCAGCCTGTCTCACTGAGTCACTCCACACTGAGCAGACTTTCGCCCCTAGTCACTCCACACAGAACAAGCCTGTCTCACACAATCAGTCCACACCGAGCAGCCTGTCTCACTGACTAACAACACACTGAGCAGCCTGTCTCACTGATTCACTCCACACTGAGCAGCCTGCCCCACCCAGTAACTCCACACCGAGCAGCCTGTCTCACTGAGTCACTCCACACTGAGCAGCCTGTCTCACTGAGTCACTCCACACCGAGCAGCCTGTCCCCCCGAGTCATTCCACACTGAGCAGTCTGTCTCACTGAGTCACTACACACAGAGCAGCCTGTCTCACTCAGTCACTCCACACTGAGCAGCCTGTCTCACTGAGTCACTACACACTGAGCAGCCTGTCTCACTCTGTCACTCCACTCTGAGCAGTTTGTATCACTGAGTCACTCCACATCGAGCTGCCTGTCTCACTGAGACTCTCCACACTGAGCAGTCTGTCCCCCTGAGTCATTCCACACTGAGCAGACTGACTCACTGAGTCACTGCACAGTGAGCAGCCTGTCCCCCCGAGTCACTCCACACCGAGCAGCCTGTCTCACTGAGTCACTACACACTGAGCAGCCTGTCTCACTCAGTCAATCCACACTGAGCAGCCTGTCTCACTGAGTCACTACACACTGAGCAGCCTGTCTCACTGAGTCACTACACACTGAGCAGCCTGTCTCACTCAGTCACTCCACACAGAGCAGCCTGTCTCACTGAGTCACTACACACTGAGCAGCCTGTCTCACTGAGTCACTCCACACTGAGCAGTCTGTCCCCCCGAGTCATTCCACACAGAGCAGCCTGTCTCACTCAGTCACTCCACACAGAGCAGCCTGTCTCACTGAGTCACTACACACTGAGCAGCCTGTCTCACTGAGTCACTACACACTGAGCAGCCTGTCTCAGAAAGTCATTCCACATCGAGAAGTCTGTCTCACTGAGTCACTTCACACTGAGCAGCCTGTCCTCCCAAGTCATTCAACACTGAGCAGTCTCAGTCAGTCACGACACACTGAGCCTCCTGACCCCCCGAGTCACTCCACACCGAGCAGCCTGTTTCACTGAGTCACTACACACTGAGCAGCCTATCTCACTCTGTCACTCCAGACTGAGCAGTCTGTCCCCCAAGTCATTCCACACTGAGCTGTCTGTCTCACTGAGTCACTACACACTGAGCAGCCTGTATGACTGTGTCACTCCACACCTGTCTCACTGAGTCACTCGACACTCAGCAGCCTGTCCCACTGAGTCACTCCACACTCAGCAGCCTGTCCCACCCACTAACTCCACACTGAGCAGCATGTCTCACTCAGTCACTCCACACCGAGCAGCCTGTCCCCCCGAGTCTCTCCACACCGAGCAGCCTGTCTCACTCAATCAGTCCGCACTGAACAGTCTGTCACAACGAGTCACTCCACACTGAACATCCTCTCCCACTGAGTCAGTCCACACTGAGCAGCCTGTCTCTCTCAGTCACTCCACACTGAGCAGCCTGTCCCACTCAGGCACTCCACACAGAGCAGCCTGTCTCACTCAGTCACTCCACACCGAGCAGCCTGTCTCACTGAGTCACTCCACACCGAGCAGCCTTTCCCCCCGAATCATTCTGCACTGAGCAGCCTGTCCCCCCGAGTCGTTCCACACTGAGCAGCCTGTCTCACTGAGTCACTACACACTGAGCAGTCTGTCTCACTGAGTCACTCCACACTGAGCAGCCTGTCCCCCCGAGTCGTTCCACACTGAGCAGCCTGTCTCACTGAGTCACTACACACTGAGCAGCCTGTCTCACTCAGTCACTCCACACCGAGCAGCCTGTCTCACTGAGTCACTACACACTGAGCAGCCTGTCTCACTCAGTCACTCCACACCGAGCAGCCTGTCTCACTGAGTCACTACACACTGAGAAGTCTGTCTCACTGAGTCACTCCACACTGAGCAGCCTGTCTCATTGAGCGATTCCACACCGAGCAGCCTGTCCCCCCGAGTCATTCCACTCTGAGCAGTCTGTCTCACTGAATCACTACACAATCAGCAGCCTGTCTCACTGAGTCACTCCACACCGAGCAGCCTGTCTCACTGAGTCACTACACACTGAGCAGCCTGTCTCACTCAGTCACTCCACACCGAGCAGCCTGTCTCACTCAGTCACTACACACTGAGAAGTCTGTCTCACTGAGTCACTCCACACTGAGCAGCCTGTCTCATTGAGCGATTCCACACCGAGCAGCCTGTCCCCCCGAGTCATTCCACTCTGAGCAGTCTGTCTCACTGAATCACTACACAATCAGCAGCCTGTCTCACTGAGTCACTCCACAACGAGCAGCCTGTCTCACTGAGTCACTAAACACTGAGCAGCCTCTCCCCATGAGTCACTCCACACTGAGCAGTCTGTCTCACTCAGTCACTCCACACTGAGCAGCCTGCTTACTGTGTCACTTCACACTGAGCAACCTGTCCAACCCAGCAACTCCACACCGAGCAGCCTGTCTCAATCAGTCCACACCGAGCAGCCTGTCCCCCCGAGTCATTCCACACAGGGCAGTCTGTCTCACTGTGTCACTACACACTGACCACCCTGTCTCACTGTGTCACTTCACACTGAGCAGCCTGTCTCAATCAGTCCACACCGAGCAGCCTGTCTCAATCCGTCCACTCCGAGCAGCCTGTCCCCCCGAGTCTCTCCACACCGAGCAGCCTGTCCCCCCGAGTCTCTCCACACCGAGCAGCCTGTCTCACTCAATCAGTCCGCACTGAGCAGCCTGTCTCACTCAGTCAGTCCACACTGAGCAGCCTGTCTCACTGAGTCACTCACACTGAGCAGCCTGTCTCACTCAGTCACTCCACACTGAGCAGCCTGTCTCACTGAGTCATTCCACACCGAGCAGTCTGTCTCACTCAGTAACTGCACACTGAGCAGTCTGTCTCATTGAGTCACTCCACACCGAGCAGCCTGTCCCCACAAGTCACTCCACACTGAGCAGCCTGTCTCACTGAGTCATTACACACTGAGCAGCCTGTCTCACTCAGTAACTGCACACTGAGCAGTCTGTCTCATTGAGTCACTCCACACTGAGCAGCCTGTCTCACTGAGTTACTCCAGACCGAGCAGTCTGCTCCCCGAGTCATTCCACACAGAGCAGTCTGTCTTACTGAATCACTACACAATCAGCAGCCTGTCTCACTGAGTCACTCCACACCGAGCAGCCTGTCTCACTGAGTCTCTACAAATAAGCAGCCTGTCTCACTCAATCAGTACACACTGAGCAGCCTGTCTCACTGTGTTACTCCACACCGAGCAGCCTGCTTCCCGAGTCATTCCACACAGAGCAGTCTGTCTCACTGAGTCAGTACACACCGAACAGCCAGTCTCACTGAGGCACTCCACACCGAGCAGCCTGTCTCACAGAGTCACTCCACACTGAGCAGCCAGTCTCACTGAGTGATTCCACACCAAGCAACCTGTCCCACCGAGTCATTCCACACTGAGCAGTCAGTCTCAGTCAGTCACTACACACTGAGCAGCCTTTACCCCCGTGTCACTCCACACCCAGCAGCCAGTCTCATTCAATCAGAACACTCTGAGCAGCCTGTCTCACTCAGTCACTCCACACCGTGCCGCCTGTCTCACTGAGTAACTAAACACTAAGCAGCCTCTCCCACTGAGTCACTCCACACTGAGCAGCCTGTCTCACTATGTCACTCCACACTGAACAGCCTGTCCCACCCAGCAACTCCACATTGATCAGCCTGTCTCAATTAGTCCACACCAAGCAGCCTTTCCCCCCGAATCATTCTGCACTGAGCAGCCTGTCCCCCCGAGTCGTTCCACACTGAGCAGCCTGTCTCACTGAGTCACTACACACTGAGCAGTCTGTCTCACTCAGTCACTCCACACCGAGCAGCCTGTCTCACTGAGTCACTACACACTGAGCAGCCTGTCTCAATTAGTCCACACCGAGCAGCCTTTCCCCCCGAATCATTCTGCACTGAGCAGCCTGTCCCCCCGAGTCGTTCCACACTGAGCAGCCTGTCTCACTGAGTCACTACACACTGAGCAGCCTGTCTCACTCAGTCACTCCACACCGAGCAGCCTGTCTCACTCAGTCACTCCACACCGAGCAGCCTGTCTCACTGAGTCACTACACACTGAGAAGTCTGTCTCACTGAGTCACTCCACACTGAGCAGCCTGTCTCATTGAGTCACTACACACTGAGCAGCCTGTCTCACTCAGTCACTCCACACCGAGCAGCCTGTCTCACTCAGTCACTACACACTGAGAAGTCTGTCTCACTGAGTCACTCCACACTGAGCAGCCTGTCTCATTGAGTCACTACACACAGAGCAGCCTGTCTCACTCAGTCACTCCACACTGAGCAGCCTGTCTCACTGAGTCACTACACACTGAGCAGCCTGTCTCACTCTGTCACTCCACTCTGAGCAGTCTGTATCACTGAGTCACTCCACATCGAGCTGCCTGTCTCACTGAGACTCTCCACACTGAGCAGTCTGTCCCCCTGAGTCATTCCACACTGAGCAGACTGACTCACTGAGTCACTGCACAGTGAGCAGCCTGTCCCCCCGAGTCACTCCACACCGAGCAGTCTGTCTCACTGAGTCACTACACACTGAGCAGCCTGTCTCACTCAGTCAATCCACACTGAGCAGCCTGTCTCTCTCAGTCACTCCACACTGAGCAGCCTGTCCCACTCAGGCACTCCACACAGAGCAGCCTGTCTCACTCAGTCACTCCACACCGAGCAGCCTGTCTCACTGAGTCACTCCAC
Organism: Mobula birostris; assembly: GCF_030028105.1. Taxonomy (NCBI): domain Eukaryota; kingdom Metazoa; phylum Chordata; class Chondrichthyes; order Myliobatiformes; family Myliobatidae; genus Mobula; species Mobula birostris. The sequence goes on along the minus strand of NW_027274513.1, from coordinate 75,214 downwards.
ACTGAGCAGACTTTCGCCCCTAGTCACTCCACACAGAACAAGCCTGTCTCACACAATCAGTCCACACCGAGCAGCCTGTCTCACTGACTAACAACACACTGAGCAGCCTGTCTCACTGATTCACTCCACACGGAGCAGCCTGCCCCACCCAGTAACTCCACACCGAGCAGCCTGTCTCACTGAGTCACTCCACACCGAGCAGCCTGTCCCCCCGAGTCATTCCACACTGAGCAGTCTGTCTCACTGAGTCACTACACACAGAGCAGCCTGTCTCACTCAGTCACTCCACACTGAGCAGCCTGTCTCACTGAGTCACTACACACTGAGCAGCCTGTCTCACTCTGTCACTCCACTCTGAGCAGTCTGTATCACTGAATCACTCCACATCGAGCTGCCTGTCTCACTGAGACTCTCCACACTGAGCAGTCTGTCCCCCTGAGTCATTCCACACTGAGCAGACTGACTCACTGAGTCACTGCACAGTGAGCAGCCTGTCCCCCCGAGTCACTCCACACCGAGCAGCCTGTCTCACTGAGTCACTACACACTGAGCAGCCTGTCTCACTCAGTCAATCCACACTGAGCAGCCTGTCTCACTGAGTCACTACACACTGAGCAGCCTGTCTCACTGAGTCACTACACACTGAGCAGCCTGTCTCACTCAGTCACTCCACACAGAGCAGCCTGTCTCACTGAGTCACTACACACTGAGCAGCCTGTCTCACTGAGTCACTCCACACTGAGCAGTCTGTCCCCCCGAGTCATTCCACACAGAGCAGCCTGTCTCACTCAGTCACTCCACACAGAGCAGCCTGTCTCACTGAGTCACTACACACTGAGCAGCCTGTCTCACTGAGTCACTACACACTGAGCAGCCTGTCTCAGAAAGTCATTCCACATCGAGAAGTCCGTCTCACTGAGTCACTTCACACTGAGCAGCCTGTCCTCCCAAGTCATTCAACACTGAGCAGTCTCAGTCAGTCACGACACACTGAGCCTCCTGACCCCCCGAGTCACTCCACACCGAGCAGCCTGTTTCACTGAGTCACTACACACTGAGCAGCCTATCTCACTCTGTCACTCCAGACTGAGCAGTCTGTCCCCCAAGTCATTCCACACTGAGCTGTCTGTCTCACTGAGTCACTACACACTGAGCAGCCTGTATGACTGTGTCACTCCACACCTGTCTCACTGAGTCATTCGACACTCAGCAGCCTGTCCCACTGAGTCACTCCACACTCAGCAGCCTGTCCCACCCACTAACTCCACACTGAGCAGCATGTCTCACTCAGTCACTCCACACCGAGCAGCCTGTCCCCCCGAGTCTCTCCACACCGAGCAGCCTGTCTCACTCAATCAGTCCGCACTGAACAGTCTGTCACAACGAGTCACTCCACACTGAACATCCTCTCCCACTGAGTCAGTCCACACTGAGCAGCCTGTCTCTCTCAGTCACTCCACACTGAGCAGCCTGTCCCACTCAGGCACTCCACACAGAGCAGCCTGTCTCACTCAGTCACTCCACACCGAGCAGCCTGTCTCACTGAGTCACTCCACACCGAGCAGCCTTTCCCCCCGAATCATTCTGCACTGAGCAGCCTGTCCCCCCGAGTCGTTCCACACTGAGCAGCCTGTCTCACTGAGTCACTACACACTGAGCAGTCTGTCTCACTGAGTCACTCCACACTGAGCAGCCTGTCCCCCCGAGTCGTTCCACACTGAGCAGCCTGTCTCACTGAGTCACTACACACTGAGCAGCCTGTCTCACTCAGTCACTCCACACCGAGCAGCCTGTCTCACTGAGTCACTACACACTGAGCAGCCTGTCTCACTCAGTCACTCCACACCGAGCAGCCTGTCTCACTGAGTCACTACACACTGAGAAGTCTGTCTCACTGAGTCACTCCACACTGAGCAGCCTGTCTCATTGAGCGATTCCACACCGAGCAGCCTGTCCCCCCGAGTCATTCCACTCTGAGCAGTCTGTCTCACTGAATCACTACACAATCAGCAGCCTGTCTCACTGAGTCACTCCACACCGAGCAGCCTGTCTCACTGAGTCACTACACACTGAGCAGCCTGTCTCACTCAGTCACTCCACACCGAGCAGCCTGTCTCACTCAGTCACTACACACTGAGAAGTCTGTCTCACTGAGTCACTCCACACTGAGCAGCCTGTCTCATTGAGCGATTCCACACCGAGCAGCCTGTCCCCCCGAGTCATTCCACTCTGAGCAGTCTGTCTCACTGAATCACTACACAATCAGCAGCCTGTCTCACTGAGTCACTCCACAACGAGCAGCCTGTCTCACTGAGTCACTAAACACTGAGCAGCCTCTCCCCATGAGTCACTCCACACTGAGCAGTCTGTCTCACTCAGTCACTCCAGACTGAGCAGCCTGCTTACTGTGTCACTTCACACTGAGCAACCTGTCCAACCCAGCAACTCCACACCGAGCAGCCTGTCTCAATCAGTCCACACCGAGCAGCCTGTCCCCCCGAGTCATTCCACACAGGGCAGTCTGTCTCACTGTGTCACTACACACTGACCACCCTGTCTCACTGTGTCACTTCACACTGAGCAGCCTGTCTCAATCAGTCCACACCGAGCAGCCTGTCTCAATCCGTCCACTCCGAGCAGCCTGTCCCCCCGAGTCTCTCCACACCGAGCAGCCTGTCCCCCCGAGTCTCTCCACACCGAGCAGCCTGTCTCACTCAATCAGTCCGCACTGAGCAGTCTGTCTCACCGAGTCACTCCACACTCAGCAGCCTGTCCCACTGAGTCACTCCACACTCAGCAGCCTGTCCCACCCACTAACTCCACACTGAGCAGCATGTCTCACTCAGTCACTCCACACCGAGCAGCCTGTCCCCCCGAGTCTCTCCACACCGAGCAGCCTGTCTCACTCAATCAGTCCGCACTGAGCAGCCTGTCTCACTCAGTCAGTCCACACTGAGCAGCCTGTCTCACTGAGTCACTCACACTGAGCAGCCTGTCTCACTCAGTCACTCCACACTGAGCAGCCTGTCTCACTGAGTCATTCCACACCGAGCAGTCTGTCTCACTCAGTAACTGCACACTGAGCAGTCTGTCTCATTGAGTCACTCCACACCGAGCAGCCTGTCCCCACAAGTCACTCCACACTGAGCAGCCTGTCTCACTGAGTCATTACACACTGAGCAGCCTGTCTCACTCAGTAACTGCACACTGAGCAGTCTGTCTCATTGAGTCACTCCACACCGAGCAGCCTGTCTCACTCAATCAGTACACTCTGAGCAGCCTGTCTCACTGAGTTACTCCAGACCGAGCAGTCTGCTCCCCGAGTCATTCCACACAGAGCAGTCTGTCTTACTGAATCACTACACAATCAGCAGCCTGTCTCACTGAGTCACTCCACACCGAGCAGCCTGTCTCACTGAGTCTCTACAAATAAGCAGCCTGTCTCACTCAATCAGTACACACTGAGCAGCCTGTCTCACTGAGTTACTCCACACCGAGCAGCCTGCTTCCCGAGTCATTCCACACAGAGCAGTCTGTCTCACTGAGTCAGTACACACCGAACAGCCAGTCTCACTGAGGCACTCCACACCGAGCAGCCTGTCTCACTGAGTCACTCCACACTGAGCAGCCAGTCTCACTGAGTGATTCCACACCAAGCAACCTGTCCCACCGAGTCATTCCACACTGAGCAGTCAGTCTCAGTCAGTCACTACACACTGAGCAGCCTTTACCCCCGTGTCACTCCACACCCAGCAGCCAGTCTCATTCAATCAGAACACTCTGAGCAGCCTGTCTCACTCAGTCACTCCACACCGTGCCGCCTGTCTCACTGAGTAACTAAACACTAAGCAGCCTCTCCCACTGAGTCACTCCACACTGAGCAGCCTGTCTCACTATGTCACTCCACACTGAACAGCCTGTCCCACCCAGCAACTCCACATTGATCAGCCTGTCTCAATTAGTCCACACCAAGCAGCCTTTCCCCCCGAATCATTCTGCACTGAGCAGCCTGTCCCCCCGAGTCGTTCCACACTGAGCAGCCTGTCTCACTGAGTCACTACACACTGAGCAGTCTGTCTCACTCAGTCACTCCACACCGAGCAGCCTGTCTCACTGAGTCACTACACACTGAGCAGCCTGTCTCAATTAGTCCACACCGAGCAGCCTTTCCCCCCGAATCATTCTGCACTGAGCAGCCTGTCCCCCCGAGTCGTTCCACACTGAGCAGCCTGTCTCACTGAGTCACTACACACTGAGCAGCCTGTCTCACTCAGTCACTCCACACCGAGCAGCCTGTCTCACTCAGTCACTCCACACCGAGCAGCCTGTCTCACTGAGTCACTACACACTGAGAAGTCTGTCTCACTGAGTCACTCCACACTGAGCAGCCTGTCTCATTGAGTCACTACACACTGAGCAGCCTGTCTCACTCAGTCACTCCACACCGAGCAGCCTGTCTCACTCAGTCACTACACACTGAGAAGTCTGTCTCACTGAGTCACTCCACACTGAGCAGCCTGTCTCATTGAGCGATTCCACACCGAGCAGCCTGTCCCCCCGAGTCATTCCACTCTGAGCAGTCTGTCTCACTGAATCACTACACAATCAGCAGCCTGTCTCACTGAGTCACTCCACAACGAGCAGCCTGTCTCACTGAGTCACTAAACACTGAGCAGCCTCTCCCCATGAGTCACTCCACACTGAGCAGTCTGTCTCACTCAGTCACTCCACTCTGAGCAGCCTGCTTACTGTGTCACTTCACACTGAGCAACCTGTCCAACCCAGCAACTCCACACCGAGCAGCCTGTCTCAATCAGTCCACACCGAGCAGCCTGTCTCAATCCGTCCACTCTGAGCAGCCTGTCCCCCCGAGTCATTCCACACAGAGAAGTCTGTCTTACTGAGTCTCTGCACACTGAGCAGCCTGTCTCACTCAGTCACTCCACACCGAGCAGCCTGTCTCACTGAATCACTCCACACCGAGCTGCCTGTCTCACTGAGTCACTACACACTAAGCAGCCTGTCCCCCCGAGTCACTCCACACCGAGCAGCCTGTCTCACTGAGTCACTAAACACTGAGCAGCCTCTCCCCATGAGTTACTCCACACTGAGCAGTCTGTCTCACTCAGTCACTCCACACTGAGCAGCCTGTCTCACTGTGTCACTCCACACTGAGCGACCTGTCCAACCCAGCAACTCCAGACCGAGCAGCCTGTCTCAATCAGTCCACACCGAGCAGCCTGTCCCCCCGAGTCATTCTACACAGAGAAGTCTGTCTCGCTGAGTCTCTACACACTGAGCAGCCAGTCTCACTCAGTCACTCCACACCGAGCAGCCTGTCTCACTGAATCACTCCACACTGAGCTGCCTGTGTCACTGAGTCACTCCACACTGAGCAGCCTGTCCCCCCAAGTCATTCCACACTGAGCAGTCTGTCTCACTGAGTCATTACACTCTGAGCAGCCAGTCTCACTCAGTCACTCCACACTGAGCAGTCTGTCTCGTCAGTCACTCCACACCGAGCTGCCTGCCTCACTGAGTCATTCCACACTGAGCAGTCTGTCCCCCCATTTCATTCCACACTGACCAGCCTGTCTCACTGAGTCACTCCACACTGAGCAGCCTGTCCCCCAGAGTCATTCCACACAGGGCAGTCTGACTCGCTGTGTCACTACACACTGAGCACCCTGTCTCACTCAGTCACTCCACACTGAACAGCCTGTTCCCCCGCGTCATAACACACTGATCAGCCTGTCTCACTCAATCAGTCCACACTGAGCAGCCTGTCTCAGAGAGTCATTCCACATCGAGAAGTCTGTCTCACTGTCACTCCACACTGAGCAGCCTGTCTCACTGAGTCATCCACATTGAGTAGCCTGTCTCACTGAGTCACTCCACATTGAGCAGCCTGTCTCACTGAGTCACTCCATACAGAGCAGCCTCTCCCCCTGAGTCCCCCCACACTGAGCAGCCAGTCTCACTGAGTCACTCCACACTGAGCAGCCTGTCTCAATAAATCCACACGGAGCAGCCTTTCCCCCCGAATTATTCCACACTGAGCAGCCTGTCCTCCTGAGTCGTTCCACACTGAGCAGTCTGTCCAACTGAGTCACTACACACTGAGCAGCCTGTCTCAATTAGTCCACACCGAGCAGCCTGTCTCACTGAGTCACTACACACTGAGCAGCCTGTCTCACTCAGTCACTCCACACTGAGCAGTCTGTCTGACTGATTCACTCCACACCAAGCAACCTGTCCCACCGAGTCATTCCACACTGAGCAGTCAGTCTCAGTCAGTCACTACACACTGAGCAGCCTGTCTCACTCAGTCACTCCACACCGTTCCGCCTGTCTCACTGAATAACTACACACTAAGCAGCATCTCCCACGGAGTCACTCCACACTGAGCAGTCTGTCTCACTCAGTCACTCCACACCGAGCAGCCTGTCTCACTGAATCACTCCACACCGAGCTGCCTGTCTCACTGAGTCACTACACACTAAGCAGCCTGTCCCCCCGAGTCACTCCACACCGAGCAGCCTGTCTCACTGAGTCACTAAACACTGAGCAGCCTCTCCCCATGAGTTACTCCACACTGAGCAGTCTGTCTCACTCAGTCACTCCACACTGAGCAGCCTGTCTCACTGTGTCACTCCACACTGAGCGACCTGTCCAACCCAGCAACTCCAGACCGAGCAGCCTGTCTCAATCAGTCCACACCGAGCAGCCTGTCCCCCCGAGTCATTCTACACAGAGAAGTCTGTCTCGCTGAGTCTCTACACACTGAGCAGCCAGTCTCACTCAGTCACTCCACACCGAGCAGCCTGTCTCACTGAATCACTCCACACTGAGCTGCCTGTGTCACTGAGTCACTCCACACTGAGCAGCCTGTCCCCCCAAGTCATTCCACACTGAGCAGTCTGTCTCACTGAGTCATTACACTCTGAGCAGCCAGTCTCACTCAGTCACTCCACACTGAGCAGTCTGTCTCGTCAGTCACTCCACACCGAGCTGCCTGCCTCACTGAGTCATTCCACACTGAGCAGTCTGTCCCCCCATTTCATTCCACACTGACCAGCCTGTCTCACTGAGTCACTCCACACTGAGCAGCCTGTCCCCCAGAGTCATTCCACACAGGGCAGTCTGTCTCGCTGTGTCACTACACACTGAGCACCCTGTCTCACTCAGTCACTCCACACTGAACAGCCTGTTCCCCCGCGTCATAACACACTGATCAGCCTGTCTCACTCAATCAGTCCACACTGAGCAGACTGTCTCACCGAGTCACTCCACACCAAGCAGTCTGTCTCAGTGAGGCACTCCACACTGAGCAGCCTGTCTCACTGAGTCACTACACACTGAGCAGCCTGTCTCAGAGAGTCATTCCACATCGAGAAGTCTGTCTCACTGTCACTCCACACTGAGCAGCCTGTCTTACTGTGACACTCCACACCTGTCTCACTGAGTCATCCACATTGAGCAGTCTGTCCCCCCTGAGTCACTCCACATTGAGCAGCCTGTCTCACTGAGTCACTCCATACAGAGCAGCCTCTCCCCCTGAGTCCCCCCACACTCAGCAGCCAGTCTCACCGAGTCATCCACACTGAGCAGCCTGTCTCACTGAGTCACTCCACACTGAGCAGCCTGTCTCACTGAGTCACTCCACATTGAGCAGCCTGTCTCACTGAGTCACTCCATACAGAGCAGCCTCTCCCCCTGAGTCACACCACACTGAGCAGCCTGTCTCACCGAGTCACTCTACACCGAACAGCCTCTCCCAGTGAGTCACTCCACACTGAGCAGCCAGTCTCACTGAGTCACTCCACACTGAGCAGCCTGTCTCAATAAATCGACACCGAGCAGCCTTTCCCCCCGAATTATTCCACACTGAGCAGCCTGTCCTCCTGAGTCGTTCCACACTGAGCAGTCTGTCCAACTGAGTCACTACACACTGAGCAGCCTGTCTCACTCAATCGCTCCACACTGAGCAGCCTGCCCCTCCGAGTCACTCCACACCGAGCAGCCTGTCTGAGTCAGTCAGTCCGCACTGAGCAGTCTGTCTCACCGAGTCACCCTACACCGAACAGCCTCTCCCACTGAGTCAGTCCACACTGAGCAGCCTGTCTCACTCAGTCACTCCACACTGAGCAGCCTGTCTCACTCAGTCACTCCACTCTGAGCAGTCTGTCTCTCTGAGTCACTCCATTTTGAGCTGCCTGTCCCACTGAGACACTCCACACTGAGCAGTCTGTCCCCCCCAAGTCATTCCACTCTGAACAGACTGACTCACTGAGACACTGCAAACTGAGCAGCCTGCCCCTCCGAGTCACTCCACACCGAGCAGCCTGTCTCACAGAGTCACTACACACTGAGCAGCCTGTCTCACTCGGTCACTCCAGACTGAACAGTCTGTCCCCCGAGTCATTCCACACTGAGCAGTCTGTCTCACTGAGTAGCCTGTATGACTGTGCCACTCCACTCCTGTCTCACTCAGTCATTCCACACTCAGCAGCCTGTACTACCCACTAACTCCACACTGAGCAGCCTGTCTCACTCAGTCACTCCACACCGACAAGCCTGTCCCCCCGAGTCACTCCACACCGAGCAGTCTGTCTGACTCTTTCAGTCCGCACTGAGCAGTCTGTCTCACTCAGTCACTCCACTCTGAGCAGTCTGTCTCACTGAGACACTCCACACTGAGCAATCTGTCCCCCCGAGTCATTCCACACTGAGCAGACTGACTGACTCTTTCAGTCCGCACTGAGCAGTCTGTCTCACCGAGTCACTCTACACCGAACAGCCTCTCCCACTGAGTCAGTCCACACTGAGCAGCCTGTCCCACTCAGTCACTCCACACTGAGCAGCCTGTCTCACTCAGTCACTCCAGACTGAACAGCCTGTCCCACCCAGTAATTCCACACCGAACAGCCTGTCTGACTGGCTCACACCACACTGAGCAGCCTGTCTCACTGAGTCACTCCACACTGAGCAGCCTGTCCTACCCAGTAAGTCCACACTGAGGAGTCTGTCTCACTGAGTCACTACACACAGAGCAGCCTGTCTCACTCAGTCACTCCACACAGAGCAGCCTGTCTCACTCAGTCACTCCACACTGAGCAGCCTGTCTCACTGAGTCACTCCACACTGAGCAGTCTGTCTTACTGAGTCACTACACACTGGGTAGCCTGTATGACTGTGCCACTGCACGCCTGTCTCACTGAGTCACTCCAGACTCAGCAGCCTGTACCAGCCACTAACTCCACACTGAGCAGCCTGTCTCACTCAGTCACTCCACACCAAGCAGGTTGTCCCACCGAGTCACTCCACACCGAGCAGCCTGTGTGAATCATTCAGTCCGCACTGAGCAGTCTGTCTCACCGAGTCACTCTACACCGAACAGCCTCTCCCAGTGAGTCACTCCACACTGAGCAGCCTGTCTCACTCAATCGCTCCACACTGAGCAGCCTGTCCCCCCGAGTCACTCCACACCGAGCAGCCTGTCTGAGTCAGTCAGTCCGCACTGAGCAGTCTGTCTCACCGAGTCACTCTACACCGAACAGCCTCTCCCAGTGAGTCACTCCACACTGAGCAGCCTGTCTCACTCAGTCACTCCACACTGAGCAGCCTGTCCCTCCGAGTCACTCCACACCGAGCAGCCTGTCCCTCCGAGTCACTCCACACCGAGCAGCCTGTCCCTCCGAGTCACTCCACACCGAGCAGCCTGTCTGACTCAGTCAGTCCGCACTGAGCAGTCTGTCTCACCGAGTCACTCTACACCGAACAGCCTCTCCCAGTGAGTCACTCCACACTGAGCAGCCTCTCCCACTGAGTCAGTCCACACTGAGCAGACTGTCTCACTCAGTCACCCCACTCTGAGCAGTCTGTCTCACTGAGTGATTCCACACCAAGCAACGTGTCCCACCGAGTCATTCTACACTGAGCAGTCAGTCTCAGTCAGTCACTACACACTGAGCAGCCTGTCTCACTCAGTCACTCCACACCGTTCCGCCTGTCTCACTGAATAACTACACACTAAGCAGCTTCTCCCACGGAGTCACTCCACACTGAGCAGTCTGTCTCACTCAGTCCCTCCACACTGAGCAGCCTGTCTCACACAATCAGTCCACACCGAGCAGCCTGTCTTACTGACTCACGACACCCTGAGCAGCCTGTCTCACTCAGTCACTGCACACTGAGTAGCCTGTCCCAGTGATTCACTCCACACTGAGCAGCCTGCCCCACCCAGTAACTCCACACCAAGCAGCCTGTCTCACTGAGTCACTCCACACTGAGCAGCCTGTCTCACTGAGTTACGCCACAGCGAGCAGCCTGTCCCCCTGAGTCATTCCACACTGAGCAGACTGACTCACTGAGTCACTGCACACTGAGCAGCCTATCCCCCCGAGTCACTCCACACCGAGCAGCCTGTCTTACTGAGTCACTACTCACAGAGCAGCCTGTCTCACTCCGTCACTCCACACTGAGCAGAGTGTCCCCTCGAGTCATTCTACACTGAGCAGTCTCTCTTACTGAGTCACTACACACTGAGTAGCCTGTATGACTGTGCCACTGCACGCCTGTCTCACTGAGTCACTCCAGACTCAGCAGCCTGTACCAGCCACTAACTCCACACTGAGCAGCTTGTCTCACTCAGTCACTCCACACCAAGCAGGTTGTCCCCCCGAGTCACTCCACACCGAGCAGCCTGTCTGAGTCATTCAGTCCGCACTGAGCAGCCTGTCTCACCGAGTCACTCTACACCGAACAGCCTCTCCCAGTGTGTCACTCCACACTGAGCAGCCTGTCTCACTCAATCGCTCCACACTGAGCAGCCTGCCCCTCCGAGTCACTCCACACCGAGCAGCCTGTCTGAGTCAGTCAGTCCGAACTGAGCAGTCTGTCTCACCGAGTCACCCTACACCGAGCAGCCTCTCCCACTGAGTCAGTCCACACTGAGCAGCCTGTCTCACTCAGTCACTCCACTCTGAGCAGTCTGTCTCACTGAGTCACTCCATTTTGAGCTGCCTGTCCCACTGAGACACTCCACACTGAGCAGTCTGTCCCCCCCAAGTCATTCCACTCTGAACAGACTGACTCACTGAGACACTGCAAACTGAGCAGCCTGCTCCTCCGAGTCACTCCACACCAAGCAGCCTGTCTCACAGAGTCACTACACACTGAGCAGCCTGTCTCACTCGGTCACTCCAGACTGAACAATCTGTCCCCCGAGTCATTCCACACTGAGCAGTCTGTCTCACTGAGTAGCCTGTATGACTGTGCCACTCCACTCATGTCTCACTCAGTCATTCCACACTCAGCAGCCTGTACTACCCACTAACTCCACACTGAGCAGCCTGTCTCACTCAGTCACTCCACACCGACAAGCCTGTCCCCCCGAGTCACTCCACACCGAGCAGTCTGTCTGACTCTTTCAGTCCGCACTGAGCAGTCTGTCTCACTCAGTCACTCCACTCTGAGCAGTCTGTCTCACTGAGACACTCCACACTGAGCAATCTGTCCCCCCGAGTCATTCCACACTGAGCAGACTGACTGACTCTTTCAGTCCGCACTGAGCAGTCTGTCTCACCGAGTCACTCTACACCGAACAGCCTCTCCCACTGAGTCAGTCCACACTGAGCAGCCTGTCCCACTCAGTCACTCCACACTGAGCAGCCTGTCTCACTGAGTCACTCCAGACTGAACAGCCTGTCCCACCCAGTAATTCCACACCGAGCAGCCTGTCTGACTGGCTCACACCACACTGAGCAGCCTGTCTCACTGAGTCACTCCACACTGAGCAGCCTGTCCTACCCAGTAAGTCCACACTGAGGAGTCTGTCTCACTGAGTCACTACACACAGAGCAGCCTGTCTCACTCAGTCACTCCACACAGAGCAGCCTGTCTCACTCAGTCACTCCACACTGAGCAGCCTGTCTCACTGAGTCACTCCACACTGAGCAGTCTGTCTTACTGAGTCACTACACACTGAGTAGCCTGTATGACTGTGCCACTGCACGCCTGTCTCACTGAGTCACTCCAGACTCAGCAGCCTGTACCAGCCACTAACTCCACACTGAGCAGCCTGTCTCACTCAGTCACTCCACACCAAGCAGGTTGTCCCACCGAGTCACTCCACACCGAGCAGCCTGTGTGAATCATTCAGTCCGCACTGAGCAGTCTGTCTCACCGAGTCACTCTACACCGAACAGCCTCTCCCAGTGAGTCACTCCACACTGAGCAGCCTGTCTCACTCAATCGCTCCACACTGAGCAGCCTGTCCCCCCGAGTCACTCCACACCGAGCAGCCTGTCTGAGTCAGTCAGTCCGCACTGAGCAGTCTGTCTCACCGAGTCACTCTACACCGAACAGCCTCTCCCAGTGAGTCACTCCACACTGAGCAGCCTGTCTCACTCAGTCACTCCACACTGAGCAGCCTGTCCCTCCGAGTCACTCCACACCGAGCAGCCTGTCCCTCCGAGTCACTCCACACCGAGCAGCCTGTCCCTCCGAGTCACTCCACACCGAGCAGCCTGTCTGACTCAGTCAGTCCGCACTGAGCAGTCTGTCTCACCGAGTCACTCTACACCGAACAGCCTCTCCCAGTGAGTCACTCCACACTGAGCAGCCTCTCCCACTGAGTCAGTCCACACTGAGCAGACTGTCTCACTCAGTCACCCCACTCTGAGCAGTCTGTCTAACTGAGTCACTCCACACTGAGCAGCCTGTCTCACTGAGTGATTCCACACCAAGCAACGTGTCCCACCGAGTCATTCTACACTGAGCAGTCAGTCTCAGTCAGTCACTACACACTGAGCAGCCTGTCTCACTCAGTCACTCCACACCGTTCCGCCTGTCTCACTGAATAACTACACACTAAGCAGCTTCTCCCACGGAGTCACTCCACACTGAGCAGTCTGTCTCACTCAGTCCCTCCACACTGAGCAGCCTGTCTCACACAATCAGTCCACACCGAGCAGCCTGTCTTACTGACTCACGACACCCTGAGCAGCCTGTCTCACTCAGTCACTGCACACTGAGTAGCCTGTCCCAGTGATTCACTCCACACTGAGCAGCCTGCCCCACCCAGTAACTCCACACCAAGCAGCCTGTCTCACTGAGTCACTCCACACTGAGCAGCCTGTCTCACTGAGTTACGCCACAGCGAGCAGCCTGTCCCCCTGAGTCATTCCACACTGAGCAGACTGACTCACTGAGTCACTGCACACTGAGCAGCCTATCCCCCCGAGTCACTCCACACCGAGCAGCCTGTCTTACTGAGTCACTACTCACAGAGCAGCCTGTCTCACTCCGTCACTCCAGACTGAGCAGAGTGTCCCCTCGAGTCATTCTACACTGAGCAGTCTCTCTTACTGAGTCACTACACACTGAGTAGCCTGTATGACTGTGCCACTGCACGCCTGTCTCACTGAGTCACTCCAGACTCAGCAGCCTGTACCAGCCACTAACTCCACACTGAGCAGCTTGTCTCACTCAGTCACTCCACACCAAGCAGGTTGTCCCCCCGAGTCACTCCACACCGAGCAGCCTGTCTGAGTCATTCAGTCCGCACTGAGCAGCCTGTCTCACCGAGTCACTCTACACCGAACAGCCTCTCCCAGTGTGTCACTCCACACTGAGCAGCCTGTCTCACTCAATCGCTCCACACTGAGCAGCCTGCCCCTCCGAGTCACTCCACACCGAGCAGCCTGTCTGAGTCAGTCAGTCCGAACTGAGCAGTCTGTCTCACCGAGTCACCCTACACCGAGCAGCCTCTCCCACTGAGTCAGTCCACACTGAGCAGCCTGTCTCACTCAGTCACTCCACTCTGAGCAGTCTGTCTCACTGAGTCACTCCATTTTGAGCTGCCTGTCCCACTGAGACACTCCACACTGAGCAGTCTGTCCCCCCCAAGTCATTCCACTCTGAACAGACTGACTCACTGAGACACTGCAAACTGAGCAGCCTGCTCCTCCGAGTCACTCCACACCAAGCAGCCTGTCTCACAGAGTCACTACACACTGAGCAGCCTGTCTCACTCGGTCACTCCAGACTGAACAATCTGTCCCCCGAGTCATTCCACACTGAGCAGTCTGTCTCACTGAGTAGCCTGTATGACTGTGCCACTCCACTCATGTCTCACTCAGTCATTCCACACTCAGCAGCCTGTACTACCCACTAACTCCACACTGAGCAGCCTGTCTCACTCAGTCACTCCACACCGACAAGCCTGTCCCCCCGAGTCACTCCACACCGAGCAGTCTGTCTGACTCTTTCAGTCCGCACTGAGCAGTCTGTCTCACTCAGTCACTCCACTCTGAGCAGTCTGTCTCACTGAGACACTCCACACTGAGCAATCTGTCCCCCCGAGTCATTCCACACTGAGCAGACTGACTGACTCTTTCAGTCCGCACTGAGCAGTCTGTCTCACCGAGTCACTCTACACCGAACAGCCTCTCCCACTGAGTCAGTCCACACTGAGCAGCCTGTCCCACTCAGTCACTCCACACTGAGCAGCCTGTCTCACTGAGTCACTCCAGACTGAACAGCCTGTCCCACCCAGTAATTCCACACCGAGCAGCCTGTCTGACTGGCTCACACCACACTGAGCAGCCTGTCTCACTGAGTCACTCCACACTGAGCAGCCTGTCCTACCCAGTAAGTCCACACTGAGGAGTCTGTCTCACTGAGTCACTACACACAGAGCAGCCTGTCTCACTCAGTCACTCCACACAGAGCAGCCTGTCTCACTCAGTCACTCCACACTGAGCAGCCTGTCTCACTGAGTCACTCCACACTGAGCAGTCTGTCTTACTGAGTCACTACACACTGAGTAGCCTGTATGACTGTGCCACTGCACGCCTGTCTCACTGAGTCACTCCAGACTCAGCAGCCTGTACCAGCCACTAACTCCACACTGAGCAGCCTGTCTCACTCAGTCACTCCACACCAAGCAGGTTGTCCCACCGAGTCACTCCACACCGAGCAGCCTGTGTGAATCATTCAGTCCGCACTGAGCAGTCTGTCTCACCGAGTCACTCTACACCGAACAGCCTCTCCCAGTGAGTCACTCCACACTGAGCAGCCTGTCTCACTCAATCGCTCCACACTGAGCAGCCTGTCCCCCCGAGTCACTCCACACCGAGCAGCCTGTCTGAGTCAGTCAGTCCGCACTGAGCAGTCTGTCTCACCGAGTCACTCTACACCGAACAGCCTCTCCCAGTGAGTCACTCCACACTGAGCAGCCTGTCTCACTCAGTCACTCCACACTGAGCAGCCTGTCCCTCCGAGTCACTCCACACCGAGCAGCCTGTCTGACTCAGTCAGTCCGCACTGAGCAGTCTGTCTCACCGAGTCACTCTACACCGAACAGCCTCTCCCAGTGAGTCACTCCACACTGAGCAGCCTCTCCCACTGAGTCAGTCCACACTGAGCAGACTGTCTCACTCAGTCACCCCACTCTGGGCAGTCTGTCTCACTGAGTCACTCCACACTGAGTAGCCTGTCCCTCCGAGTCACTCCACACCGAGCAGCCTGTCTGAGTCAGTCAGTCCGCACTGAGCAGTCTGTCTCACCGAGTCACTCTACACCGAACAGCCTCTCCCAGTGAGTCACTCCACACCGAGCAGCCTGTCCCCCCGAGTCACTCCACACCGAGCAGCCTGTCTGAGTCAGTCAGTCCGCACTGAGCAGTCTGTCTCACCGAGTCACTACACACTGAGCAGCCTGTCTCACTCAGTCACTCCACACTGAGCAGCCTGTCTCACTGAGTCACTACACACTGAGCAGCCTGTCTCAGAGAGTCATTCCACATCGAGAAGTCTGTCTCACTGTCACTCCACACTGAGCAGCCTGTCTCACTGAGTCATCCACATTGAGTAGCCTGTCTCACTGAGTCACTCCACATTGAGCAGCCTGTCTCACTGAGTCACTCCATACAGAGCAGCCTCTCCCCCTGAGTCCCCCCACACTGAGCAGCCAGTCTCACTGAGTCACTCCACACTGAGCAGCCTGTCTCAATAAATCCACACGGAGCAGCCTTTCCCCCCGAATTATTCCACACTGAGCAGCCTGTCCTCCTGAGTCGTTCCACACTGAGCAGTCTGTCCAACTGAGTCACTACACACTGAGCAGCCTGTCTCAATTAGTCCACACCGAGCAGCCTGTCTCACTGAGTCACTACACACTGAGCAGCCTGTCTCACTCAGTCACTCCACACTGAGCAGTCTGTCTGACTGATTCACTCCACACCAAGCAACCTGTCCCACCGAGTCATTCCACACTGAGCAGTCAGTCTCAGTCAGTCACTACACACTGAGCAGCCTGTCTCACTCAGTCACTCCACACCGTTCCGCCTGTCTCACTGAATAACTACACACTAAGCAGCATCTCCCACGGAGTCACTCCACACTGAGCAGTCTGTCTCACTCAGTCACTCCACACCGAGCAGCCTGTCTCACTGAATCACTCCACACCGAGCTGCCTGTCTCACTGAGTCACTACACACTAAGCAGCCTGTCCCCCGAGTCACTCCACACCGAGCAGCCTGTCTCACTGAGTCACTAAACACTGAGCAGCCTCTCCCCATGAGTTACTCCACACTGAGCAGTCTGTCTCACTCAGTCACTCCACACTGAGCAGCCTGTCTCACTGTGTCACTCCACACTGAGCGACCTGTCCAACCCAGCAACTCCAGACCGAGCAGCCTGTCTCAATCAGTCCACACCGAGCAGCCTGTCCCCCCGAGTCATTCTACACAGAGAAGTCTGTCTCGCTGAGTCTCTACACACTGAGCAGCCAGTCTCACTCAGTCACTCCACACCGAGCAGCCTGTCTCACTGAATCACTCCACACTGAGCTGCCTGTGTCACTGAGTCACTCCACACTGAGCAGCCTGTCCCCCCAAGTCATTCCACACTGAGCAGTCTGTCTCACTGAGTCATTACACTCTGAGCAGCCAGTCTCACTCAGTCACTCCACACTGAGCAGTCTGTCTCGTCAGTCACTCCACACCGAGCTGCCTGCCTCACTGAGTCATTCCACACTGAGCAGTCTGTCCCCCCATTTCATTCTACACTGACCAGCCTGTCTCACTGAGTCACTCCACACTGAGCAGCCTGTCCCCCAGAGTCATTCCACACAGGGCAGTCTGTCTCGCTGTGTCACTACACACTGAGCACCCTGTCTCACTCAGTCACTCCACACTGAACAGCCTGTTCCCCCGCGTCATAACACACTGATCAGCCTGTCTCACTCAATCAGTCCACACTGAGCAGACTGTCTCACCGAGTCACTCCACACCAAGCAGTCTGTCTCAGTGAGTCACTCCACACTGAGCAGCCTGTCTCACTGAGTCACTACACACTGAGCAGCCTGTCTCACTCGGTCACTCCAGACTGAACAATCTGTCCCCCGAGTCATTCCACACTGAGCAGTCTGTCTCACTGAGTAGCCTGTATGACTGTGCCACTCCACTCATGTCTCACTCAGCAGCCTGTACTACCCACTAACTCCACACTGAGCAGCCTGTCTCACTCAGTCACTCCACACCGACAAGCCTGTCCCCCCGAGTCACTCCACACCGAGCAGTCTGTCTGACTCTTTCAGTCCGCACTGAGCAGTCTGTCTCACTCAGTCACTCCACTCTGAGCAGTCTGTCTCACTGAGACACTCCACACTGAGCAATCTGTCCCCCCGAGTCATTCCACACTGAGCAGACTGACTGACTCTTTCAGTCCGCACTGAGCAGTCTGTCTCACCGAGTCACTCTACACCGAACAGCCTCTCCCACTGAGTCAGTCCACACTGAGCAGCCTGTCCCACTCAGTCACTCCACACTGAGCAGCCTGTCTCACTGAGTCACTCCAGACTGAACAGCCTGTCCCACCCAGTAATTCCACACCGAGCAGCCTGTCTGACTGGCTCACACCACACTGAGCAGCCTGTCTCACTGAGTCACTCCACACTGAGCAGCCTGTCCTACCCAGTAAGTCCACACTGAGGAGTCTGTCTCACTGAGTCACTACACACAGAGCAGCCTGTCTCACTCAGTCACTCCACACAGAGCAGCCTGTCTCACTCAGTCACTCCACACTGAGCAGCCTGTCTCACTGAGTCACTCCACACTGAGCAGTCTGTCTTACTGAGTCACTACACACTGAGTAGCCTGTATGACTGTGCCACTGCACGCCTGTCTCACTGAGTCACTCCAGACTCAGCAGCCTGTACCAGCCACTAACTCCACACTGAGCAGCCTGTCTCACTCAGTCACTCCACACCAAGCAGGTTGTCCCACCGAGTCACTCCACACCGAGCAGCCTGTGTGAATCATTCAGTCCGCACTGAGCAGTCTGTCTCACCGAGTCACTCTACACCGAACAGCCTCTCCCAGTGAGTCACTCCACACTGAGCAGCCTGTCTCACTCAATCGCTCCACACTGAGCAGCCTGTCCCCCCGAGTCACTCCACACCGAGCAGCCTGTCTGAGTCAGTCAGTCCGCACTGAGCAGTCTGTCTCACCGAGTCACTCTACACCGAACAGCCTCTCCCAGTGAGTCACTCCACACTGAGCAGCCTGTCTCACTCAGTCACTCCACACTGAGCAGCCTGTCCCTCCGAGTCACTCCACACCGAGCAGCCTGTCTGACTCAGTCAGTCCGCACTGAGCAGTCTGTCTCACCGAGTCACTCTACACCGAACAGCCTCTCCCAGTGAGTCACTCCACACTGAGCAGCCTCTCCCACTGAGTCAGTCCACACTGAGCAGACTGTCTCACTCAGTCACCCCACTCTGGGCAGTCTGTCTCACTGAGTCACTCCACACTGAGTAGCCTGTCCCTCCGAGTCACTCCACACCGAGCAGCCTGTCTGAGTCAGTCAGTCCGCACTGAGCAGTCTGTCTCACCGAGTCACTCTACACCGAACAGCCTCTCCCAGTGAGTCACTCCACACCGAGCAGCCTGTCCCCCCGAGTCACTCCACACCGAGCAGCCTGTCTGAGTCAGTCAGTCCGCACTGAGCAGTCTGTCTCACCGAGTCACTACACACTGAGCAGCCTGTCTCACTCAGTCACTCCACACTGAGCAGCCTGTCTCACTGAGTCACTACACACTGAGCAGCCTGTCTCAGAGAGTCATTCCACATCGAGAAGTCTGTCTCACTGTCACTCCACACTGAGCAGCCTGTCTCACTGAGTCATCCACATTGAGTAGCCTGTCTCACTGAGTCACTCCACATTGAGCAGCCTGTCTCACTGAGTCACTCCATACAGAGCAGCCTCTCCCCCTGAGTCCCCCCACACTGAGCAGCCAGTCTCACTGAGTCACTCCACACTGAGCAGCCTGTCTCAATAAATCCACACGGAGCAGCCTTTCCCCCCGAATTATTCCACACTGAGCAGCCTGTCCTCCTGAGTCGTTCCACACTGAGCAGTCTGTCCAACTGAGTCACTACACACTGAGCAGCCTGTCCTCAATTAGTCCACACCGAGCAGCCTGTCTCACTGAGTCACTACACATCTGAAGCCTGTCTCACTCAGTCACTCCACACTGAGCAGTCTGTCTGACTGATTCACTCCACACCAAGCAACCTGTCCCACCGAGTCATTCCACACTGAGCAGTCAGTCTCAGTCAGTCACTACACACTGAGCAGCCTGTCTCACTCAGTCACTCCACACCGTTCCGCCTGTCTCACTGAATAACTACACACTAAGCAGCATCTCCCACGGAGTCACTCCACACTGAGCAGTCTGTCTCACTCAGTCACTCCACACCGAGCAGCCTGTCTCACTGAATCACTCCACACCGAGCTGCCTGTCTCACTGAGTCACTACACACTAAGCAGCCTGTCCCCCCGAGTCACTCCACACCGAGCAGCCTGTCTCACTGAGTCACTAAACACTGAGCAGCCTCTCCCCATGAGTTACTCCACACTGAGCAGTCTGTCTCACTCAGTCACTCCACACTGAGCAGCCTGTCTCACTGCGTCACTCCACACTGAGCGACCTGTCCAACCCAGCAACTCCAGACCGAGCAGCCTGTCTCAATCAGTCCACACCGAGCAGCCTGTCCCCCCGAGTCATTCTACACAGAGAAGTCTGTCTCGCTGAGTCTCTACACACTGAGCAGCCAGTCTCACTCAGTCACTCCACACCGAGCAGCCTGTCTCACTGAATCACTCCACACTGAGCTGCCTGTGTCACTGAGTCACTCCACACTGAGCAGCCTGTCCCCCCAAGTCATTCCACACTGAGCAGTCTGTCTCACTGAGTCATTACACTCTGAGCAGCCAGTCTCACTCAGTCACTCCACACTGAGCAGTCTGTCTCGTCAGTCACTCCACACCGAGCTGCCTGCCTCACTGAGTCATTCCACACTGAGCAGTCTGTCCCCCCATTTCATTCTACACTGACCAGCCTGTCTCACTGAGTCACTCCACACTGAGCAGCCTGTCCCCCAGAGTCATTCCACACAGGGCAGTCTGTCTCGCTGTGTCACTACACACTGAGCACCCTGTCTCACTCAGTCACTCCACACTGAACAGCCTGTTCCCCCGCGTCATAACACACTGATCAGCCTGTCTCACTCAATCAGTCCACACTGAGCAGACTGTCTCACCGAGTCACTCCACACCAAGCAGTCTGTCTCAGTGAGTCACTCCACACTGAGCAGCCTGTCTCACTGAGTCACTACACACTGAGCAGCCTGTCTCACTCGGTCACTCCAGACTGAACAATCTGTCCCCCGAGTCATTCCACACTGAGCAGTCTGTCTCACTGAGTAGCCTGTATGACTGTGCCACTCCACTCATGTCTCACTCAGCAGCCTGTACTACCCACTAACTCCACACTGAGCAGCCTGTCTCACTCAGTCACTCCACACCGACAAGCCTGTCCCCCCGAGTCACTCCACACCGAGCAGTCTGTCTGACTCTTTCAGTCCGCACTGAGCAGTCTGTCTCACTCAGTCACTCCACTCTGAGCAGTCTGTCTCACTGAGACACTCCACACTGAGCAATCTGTCCCCCCGAGTCATTCCACACTGAGCAGACTGACTGACTCTTTCAGTCCGCACTGAGCAGTCTGTCTCACCGAGTCACTCTACACCGAACAGCCTCTCCCACTGAGTCAGTCCACACTGAGCAGCCTGTCCCACTCAGTCACTCCACACTGAGCAGCCTGTCTCACTGAGTCACTCCAGACTGAACAGCCTGTCCCACCCAGTAATTCCACACCGAGCAGCCTGTCTGACTGGCTCACACCACACTGAGCAGCCTGTCTCACTGAGTCACTCCACACTGAGCAGCCTGTCCTACCCAGTAAGTCCACACTGAGGAGTCTGTCTCACTGAGTCACTACACACAGAGCAGCCTGTCTCACTCAGTCACTCCACACAGAGCAGCCTGTCTCACTCAGTCACTCCACACTGAGCAGCCTGTCTCACTGAGTCACTCCACACTGAGCAGTCTGTCTTACTGAGTCACTACACACTGAGTAGCCTGTATGACTGTGCCACTGCACGCCTGTCTCACTGAGTCACTCCAGACTCAGCAGCCTGTACCAGCCACTAACTCCACACTGAGCAGCCTGTCTCACTCAGTCACTCCACACCAAGCAGGTTGTCCCACCGAGTCACTCCACACCGAGCAGCCTGTGTGAATCATTCAGTCCGCACTGAGCAGTCTGTCTCACCGAGTCACTCTACACCGAACAGCCTCTCCCAGTGAGTCACTCCACACTGAGCAGCCTGTCCCCCCGAGTCACTCCACACCGAGCAGCCTGTCTGAGTCAGTCAGTCCGCACTGAGCAGTCTGTCTCACCGAGTCACTCTACACCGAACAGCCTCTCCCAGTGAGTCACTCCACACTGAGCAGCCTGTCTCACTCAGTCACTCCACACTGAGCAGCCTGTCCCTCCGAGTCACTCCACACCGAGCAGCCTGTCTGACTCAGTCAGTCCGCACTGAGCAGTCTGTCTCACCGAGTCACTCTACACCGAACAGCCTCTCCCAGTGAGTCACTCCACACTGAGCAGCCTCTCCCACTGAGTCAGTCCACACTGAGCAGACTGTCTCACTCAGTCACCCCACTCTGGGCAGTCTGTCTCACTGAGTCACTCCACACTGAGTAGCCTGTCCCTCCGAGTCACTCCACACCGAGCAGCCTGTCTGAGTCAGTCAGTCCGCACTGAGCAGTCTGTCTCACCGAGTCACTCTACACCGAACAGCCTCTCCCAGTGAGTCACTCCACACCGAGCAGCCTGTCTGAGTCAGTCAGTCCGCACTGAGCAGTCTGTCTCACCGAGTCACTACACACTGAGCAGCCTGTCTCACTCAGTCACTCCACACTGAGCAGCCTGTCTCACTGAGTCACTACACACTGAGCAGCCTGTCTCAGAGAGTCATTCCACATCGAGAAGTCTGTCTCACTGTCACTCCACACTGAGCAGCCTGTCTCACTGAGTCATCCACATTGAGTAGCCTGTCTCACTGAGTCACTCCACATTGAGCAGCCTGTCTCACTGAGTCACTCCATACAGAGCAGCCTCTCCCCCTGAGTCCCCCCACACTGAGCAGCCAGTCTCACTGAGTCACTCCACACTGAGCAGCCTGTCTCAATAAATCCACACGGAGCAGCCTTTCCCCCCGAATTATTCCACACTGAGCAGCCTGTCCTCCTGAGTCGTTCCACACTGAGCAGTCTGTCCAACTGAGTCACTACACACTGAGCAGCCTGTCTCAATTAGTCCACACCGAGCAGCCTGTCTCACTGAGTCACTACACACTGAGCAGCCTGTCTCACTCAGTCACTCCACACTGAGCAGTCTGTCTGACTGATTCACTCCACACCAAGCAACCTGTCCCACCGAGTCATTCCACACTGAGCAGTCAGTCTCAGTCAGTCACTACACACTGAGCAGCCTGTCTCACTCAGTCACTCCACACCATTCCGCCTGTCTCACTGAATAACTACACACTAAGCAGCATCTCCCACGGAGTCACTCCACACTGAGCAGTCTGTCTCACTCAGTCACTCCACACCGAGCAGCCTGTCTCACTGAATCACTCCACACCGAGCTGCCTGTCTCACTGAGTCACTACACACTAAGCAGCCTGTCCCCCCGAGTCACTCCACACCGAGCAGCCTGTCTCACTGAGTCACTAAACACTGAGCAGCCTCTCCCCATGAGTTACTCCACACTGAGCAGTCTGTCTCACTCAGTCACTCCACACTGAGCAGCCTGTCTCACTGTGTCACTCCACACTGAGCGACCTGTCCAACCCAGCAACTCCAGACCGAGCAGCCTGTCTCAATCAGTCCACACCGAGCAGCCTGTCCCCCCGAGTCATTCTACACAGAGAAGTCTGTCTCGCTGAGTCTCTACACACTGAGCAGCCAGTCTCACTCAGTCACTCCACACCGAGCAGCCTGTCTCACTGAATCACTCCACACTGAGCTGCCTGTGTCACTGAGTCACTCCACACTGAGCAGCCTGTCCCCCCAAGTCATTCCACACTGAGCAGTCTGTCTCACTGAGTCATTACACTCTGAGCAGCCAGTCTCACTCAGTCACTCCACACTGAGCAGTCTGTCTCGTCAGTCACTCCACACCGAGCTGCCTGCCTCACTGAGTCATTCCACACTGAGCAGTCTGTCCCCCCATTTCATTCCACACTGACCAGCCTGTCTCACTGAGTCACTCCACACTGAGCAGCCTGTCCCCCAGAGTCATTCCACACAGGGCAGTCTGTCTCGCTGTGTCACTACACACTGAGCACCCTGTCTCACTCAGTCACTCCACACTGAACAGCCTGTTCCCCCGCGTCATAACACACTGATCAGCCTGTCTCACTCAATCAGTCCACACTGAGCAGACTGTCTCACCGAGTCACTCCACACCAAGCAGTCTGTCTCAGTGAGGCACTCCACACTGAGCAGCCTGTCTCACTGAGTCACTACACACTGAGCAGCCTGTCTCAGAGAGTCATTCCACATCGAGAAGTCTGTCTCACTGTCACTCCACACTGAGCAGCCTGTCTTACTGTGACACTCCACACCTGTCTCACTGAGTCATCCACATTGAGCAGTCTGTCCCCCCTGAGTCACTCCACATTGAGCAGCCTGTCTCACTGAGTCACTCCATACAGAGCAGCCTCTCCCCCTGAGTCCCCCCACACTCAGCAGCCAGTCTCACCGAGTCATCCACACTGAGCAGCCTGTCTCACTGAGTCACTCCACACTGAGCAGCCTGTCTCACTGAGTCACTCCACATTGAGCAGCCTGTCTCACTGAGTCACTCCATACAGAGCAGCCTCTCCCCCTGAGTCACACCACACTGAGCAGCCTGTCTCACCGAGTCACTCTACACCGAACAGCCTCTCCCAGTGAGTCACTCCACACTGAGCAGCCAGTCTCACTGAGTCACTCCACACTGAGCAGCCTGTCTCAATAAATCGACACCGAGCAGCCTTTCCCCCCGAATTATTCCACACTGAGCAGCCTGTCCTCCTGAGTCGTTCCACACTGAGCAGTCTGTCCAACTGAGTCACTACACACTGAGCAGCCTGTCTCACTCAATCGCTCCACACTGAGCAGCCTGCCCCTCCGAGTCACTCCACACCGAGCAGCCTGTCTGAGTCAGTCAGTCCGCACTGAGCAGTCTGTCTCACCGAGTCACCCTACACCGAACAGCCTCTCCCACTGAGTCAGTCCACACTGAGCAGCCTGTCTCACTCAGTCACTCCACACTGAGCAGCCTGTCTCACTCAGTCACTCCACTCTGAGCAGTCTGTCTCTCTGAGTCACTCCATTTTGAGCTGCCTGTCCCACTGAGACACTCCACACTGAGCAGTCTGTCCCCCCCAAGTCATTCCACTCTGAACAGACTGACTCACTGAGACACTGCAAACTGAGCAGCCTGCCCCTCCGAGTCACTCCACACCGAGCAGCCTGTCTCACAGAGTCACTACACACTGAGCAGCCTGTCTCACTCGGTCACTCCAGACTGAACAGTCTGTCCCCCGAGTCATTCCACACTGAGCAGTCTGTCTCACTGAGTAGCCTGTATGACTGTGCCACTCCACTCCTGTCTCACTCAGTCATTCCACACTCAGCAGCCTGTACTACCCACTAACTCCACACTGAGCAGCCTGTCTCACTCAGTCACTCCACACCGACAAGCCTGTCCCCCCGAGTCACTCCACACCGAGCAGTCTGTCTGACTCTTTCAGTCTGCACTGAGCAGTCTGTCTCACTCAGTCACTCCACTCTGAGCAGTCTGTCTCACTGAGACACTCCACACTGAGCAATCTGTCCCCCCGAGTCATTCCACACTGAGCAGACTGACTGACTCTTTCAGTCCGCACTGAGCAGTCTGTCTCACCGAGTCACTCTACACCGAACAGCCTCTCCCACTGAGTCAGTCCACACTGAGCAGCCTGTCCCACTCAGTCACTCCACACTGAGCAGCCTGTCTCACTCAGTCACTCCAGACTGAACAGCCTGTCCCACCCAGTAATTCCACACCGAACAGCCTGTCTGACTGGCTCACACCACACTGAGCAGCCTGTCTCACTGAGTCACTCCACACTGAGCAGCCTGTCTCACTGAGTCACTCCACACTGAGCAGCCTGTCCTACCCAGTAAGTCCACACTGAGGAGTCTGTCTCACTGAGTCACTACACACAGAGCAGCCTGTCTCACTCAGTCACTCCACACAGAGCAGCCTGTCTCACTCAGTCACTCCACACTGAGCAGCCTGTCTCACTGAGTCACTCCACACTGAGCAGTCTGTCTTACTGAGTCACTACACACTGGGTAGCCTGTATGACTGTGCCACTGCACGCCTGTCTCACAGAGTCACTACACACTGAGCAGCCTGTCTCACTCGGTCACTCCAGACTGAACAATCTGTCCCCCGAGTCATTCCACACTGAGCAGTCTGTCTCACTGAGTAGCCTGTATGACTGTGCCACTCCACTCATGTCTCACTCAGTCATTCCACACTCAGCAGCCTGTACTACCCACTAACTCCACACTGAGCAGCCTGTCTCACTCAGTCACTCCACACCGACAAGCCTGTCCCCCCGAGTCACTCCACACCGAGCAGTCTGTCTGACTCTTTCAGTCCGCACCGAGCAGTCTGTCTCACTCAGTCACTCCACTCTGAGCAGTCTGTCTCACTGAGACACTCCACACTGAGCAATCTGTCCCCCCGAGTCATTCCACACTGAGCAGACTGACTGACTCTTTCAGTCCGCACTGAGCAGCCTGTCCCACTCAGTCACTCCACACTGAGCAGCCTGTCTCACTGAGTCACTCCAGACTGAACAGCCTGTCCCACCCAGTAATTCCACACCGAGCAGCCTGTCTGACTGGCTCACACCACACTGAGCAGCCTGTCTCACTGAGTCACTCCACACTGAGCAGCCTGTCCTACCCAGTAAGTCCACACTGAGGAGTCTGTCTCACTGAGTCACTACACACAGAGCAGCCTGTCTCACTCAGTCACTCCACACAGAGCAGCCTGTCTCACTCAGTCACTCCACACTGAGCAGCCTGTCTCACTGAGTCACTCCACACTGAGCAGTCTGTCTTACTGAGTCACTACACACTGAGTAGCCTGTATGACTGTGCCACTGCACGCCTGTCTCACTGAGTCACTCCAGACTCAGCAGCCTGTACCAGCCACTAACTCCACACTGAGCAGCCTGTCTCACTCAGTCACTCCACACCAAGCAGGTTGTCCCACCGAGTCACTCCACACCGAGCAGCCTGTGTGAATCATTCAGTCCGCACTGAGCAGTCTGTCTCACCGAGTCACTCTACACCGAACAGCCTCTCCAGTGAGTCACTCCACACTGAGCAGCCTGTCTCACTCAATCGCTCCACACTGAGCAGCCTGTCCCCCCGAGTCACTCCACACCGAGCAGCCTGTCTGAGTCAGTCAGTCCGCACTGAGCAGTCTGTCTCACCGAGTCACTCTACACCGAACAGCCTCTCCCAGTGAGTCACTCCACACTGAGCAGCCTGTCTCACTCAGTCACTCCACACTGAGCAGCCTGTCCCTCCGAGTCACTCCACACCGAGCAGCCTGTCTGACTCAGTCAGTCCGCACTGAGCAGTCTGTCTCACCGAGTCACTCTACACCGAACAGCCTCTCCCAGTGAGTCACTCCACACTGAGCAGCCTCTCCCACTGAGTCAGTCCACACTGAGCAGACTGTCTCACTCAGTCACCCCACTCTGAGCAGTCTGTCTAACTGAGTCACTCCACACTGAGCAGCCTGTCTCACTGAGTGATTCCACACCAAGCAACGTGTCCCACCGAGTCATTCTACACTGAGCAGTCAGTCTCAGTCAGTCACTACACACTGAGCAGCCTGTCTCACTCAGTCACTCCACACCGTTCCGCCTGTCTCACTGAATAACTACACACTAAGCAGCTTCTCCCACGGAGTCACTCCACACTGAGCAGTCTGTCTCACTCAGTCCCTCCACACTGAGCAGCCTGTCTCACACAATCAGTCCACACCGAGCAGCCTGTCTTACTGACTCACGACACCCTGAGCAGCCTGTCTCACTCAGTCACTGCACACTGAGTAGCCTGTCCCAGTGATTCACTCCACACTGAGCAGCCTGCCCCACCCAGTAACTCCACACCAAGCAGCCTGTCTCACTGAGTCACTCCACACTGAGCAGCCTGTCTCACTGAGTTACGCCACAGCGAGCAGCCTGTCCCCCTGAGTCATTCCACACTGAGCAGACTGACTCACTGAGTCACTGCACACTGAGCAGCCTATCCCCCCGAGTCACTCCACACCGAGCAGCCTGTCTTACTGAGTCACTACTCACAGAGCAGCCTGTCTCACTCCGTCACTCCAGACTGAGCAGAGTGTCCCCTCGAGTCATTCTACACTGAGCAGTCTCTCTTACTGAGTCACTACACACTGAGTAGCCTGTATGACTGTGCCACTGCACGCCTGTCTCACTGAGTCACTCCAGACTCAGCAGCCTGTACCAGCCACTAACTCCACACTGAGCAGCTTGTCTCACTCAGTCACTCCACACCAAGCAGGTTGTCCCCCCGAGTCACTCCACACCGAGCAGCCTGTCTGAGTCATTCAGTCCGCACTGAGCAGCCTGTCTCACCGAGTCACTCTACACCGAACAGCCTCTCCCAGTGTGTCACTCCACACTGAGCAGCCTGTCTCACTCAATCGCTCCACACTGAGCAGCCTGCCCCTCCGAGTCACTCCACACCGAGCAGCCTGTCTGAGTCAGTCAGTCCGAACTGAGCAGTCTGTCTCACCGAGTCACCCTACACCGAGCAGCCTCTCCCACTGAGTCAGTCCACACTGAGCAGCCTGTCTCACTCAGTCACTCCACTCTGAGCAGTCTGTCTCACTGAGTCACTCCATTTTGAGCTGCCTGTCCCACTGAGACACTCCACACTGAGCAGTCTGTCCCCCCCAAGTCATTCCACTCTGAACAGACTGACTCACTGAGACACTGCAAACTGAGCAGCCTGCTCCTCCGAGTCACTCCACACCAAGCAGCCTGTCTCACAGAGTCACTACACACTGAGCAGCCTGTCTCACTCGGTCACTCCAGACTGAACAATCTGTCCCCCGAGTCATTCCACACTGAGCAGTCTGTCTCACTGAGTAGCCTGTAT
The DNA here is from genome assembly GCF_030028105.1 of Mobula birostris. NCBI lineage: Eukaryota > Metazoa > Chordata > Chondrichthyes > Myliobatiformes > Myliobatidae > Mobula > Mobula birostris. The sequence goes on along the minus strand of NW_027274513.1, from coordinate 46,546 downwards.
GACTGTGCCACTCCACTCATGTCTCACTCAGTCATTCCACACTCAGCAGCCTGTACTACCCACTAACTCCACACTGAGCAGCCTGTCTCACTCAGTCACTCCACACCGACAAGCCTGTCCCCCCGAGTCACTCCACACCGAGCAGTCTGTCTGACTCTTTCAGTCCGCACCGAGCAGTCTGTCTCACTCAGTCACTCCACTCTGAGCAGTCTGTCTCACTGAGACACTCCACACTGAGCAATCTGTCCCCCCGAGTCATTCCACACTGAGCAGACTGACTGACTCTTTCAGTCCGCACTGAGCAGCCTGTCCCACTCAGTCACTCCACACTGAGCAGCCTGTCTCACTGAGTCACTCCAGACTGAACAGCCTGTCCCACCCAGTAATTCCACACCGAGCAGCCTGTCTGACTGGCTCACACCACACTGAGCAGCCTGTCTCACTGAGTCACTCCACACTGAGCAGCCTGTCCTACCCAGTAAGTCCACACTGAGGAGTCTGTCTCACTGAGTCACTACACACAGAGCAGCCTGTCTCACTCAGTCACTCCACACAGAGCAGCCTGTCTCACTCAGTCACTCCACACTGAGCAGCCTGTCTCACTGAGTCACTCCAGACTGAACAGCCTGTCCCACCCAGTAATTCCACACCGAGCAGCCTGTCTGACTGGCTCACACCACACTGAGCAGCCTGTCTCACTGAGTCACTCCACACTGAGCAGCCTGTCCTACCCAGTAAGTCCACACTGAGGAGTCTGTCTCACTGAGTCACTACACACAGAGCAGCCTGTCTCACTCAGTCACTCCACACAGAGCAGCCTGTCTCACTCAGTCACTCCACACTGAGCAGCCTGTCTCACTGAGTCACTCCACACTGAGCAGTCTGTCTTACTGAGTCACTACACACTGAGTAGCCTGTATGACTGTGCCACTGCACGCCTGTCTCACTGAGTCACTCCAGACTCAGCAGCCTGTACCAGCCACTAACTCCACACTGAGCAGCCTGTCTCACTCAGTCACTCCACACCAAGCAGGTTGTCCCACCGAGTCACTCCACACCGAGCAGCCTGTGTGAATCATTCAGTCCGCACTGAGCAGTCTGTCTCACCGAGTCACTCTACACCGAACAGCCTCTCCCAGTGAGTCACTCCACACTGAGCAGCCTGTCTCACTCAATCGCTCCACACTGAGCAGCCTGTCCCCCCGAGTCACTCCACACCGAGCAGCCTGTCTGAGTCAGTCAGTCCGCACTGAGCAGTCTGTCTCACCGAGTCACTCTACACCGAACAGCCTCTCCCAGTGAGTCACTCCACACTGAGCAGCCTGTCTCACTCAGTCACTCCACACTGAGCAGCCTGTCCCTCCGAGTCACTCCACACCGAGCAGCCTGTCCCTCCGAGTCACTCCACACCGAGCAGCCTGTCCCTCCGAGTCACTCCACACCGAGCAGCCTGTCTGACTCAGTCAGTCCGCACTGAGCAGTCTGTCTCACCGAGTCACTCTACACCGAACAGCCTCTCCCAGTGAGTCACTCCACACTGAGCAGCCTCTCCCACTGAGTCAGTCCACACTGAGCAGACTGTCTCACTCAGTCACCCCACTCTGAGCAGTCTGTCTAACTGAGTCACTCCACACTGAGCAGCCTGTCTCACTGAGTGATTCCACACCAAGCAACGTGTCCCACCGAGTCATTCTACACTGAGCAGTCAGTCTCAGTCAGTCACTACACACTGAGCAGCCTGTCTCACTCAGTCACTCCACACCGTTCCGCCTGTCTCACTGAATAACTACACACTAAGCAGCTTCTCCCACGGAGTCACTCCACACTGAGCAGTCTGTCTCACTCAGTCCCTCCACACTGAGCAGCCTGTCTCACACAATCAGTCCACACCGAGCAGCCTGTCTTACTGACTCACGACACCCTGAGCAGCCTGTCTCACTCAGTCACTGCACACTGAGTAGCCTGTCCCAGTGATTCACTCCACACTGAGCAGCCTGCCCCACCCAGTAACTCCACACCAAGCAGCCTGTCTCACTGAGTCACTCCACACTGAGCAGCCTGTCTCACTGAGTTACGCCACAGCGAGCAGCCTGTCCCCCTGAGTCATTCCACACTGAGCAGACTGACTCACTGAGTCACTGCACACTGAGCAGCCTATCCCCCCGAGTCACTCCACACCGAGCAGCCTGTCTTACTGAGTCACTACTCACAGAGCAGCCTGTCTCACTCCGTCACTCCAGACTGAGCAGAGTGTCCCCTCGAGTCATTCTACACTGAGCAGTCTCTCTTACTGAGTCACTACACACTGAGTAGCCTGTATGACTGTGCCACTGCACGCCTGTCTCACTGAGTCACTCCAGACTCAGCAGCCTGTACCAGCCACTAACTCCACACTGAGCAGCTTGTCTCACTCAGTCACTCCACACCAAGCAGGTTGTCCCCCCGAGTCACTCCACACCGAGCAGCCTGTCTGAGTCATTCAGTCCGCACTGAGCAGCCTGTCTCACCGAGTCACTCTACACCGAACAGCCTCTCCCAGTGTGTCACTCCACACTGAGCAGCCTGTCTCACTCAATCGCTCCACACTGAGCAGCCTGCCCCTCCGAGTCACTCCACACCGAGCAGCCTGTCTGAGTCAGTCAGTCCGAACTGAGCAGTCTGTCTCACCGAGTCACCCTACACCGAGCAGCCTCTCCCACTGAGTCAGTCCACACTGAGCAGCCTGTCTCACTCAGTCACTCCACTCTGAGCAGTCTGTCTCACTGAGTCACTCCATTTTGAGCTGCCTGTCCCACTGAGACACTCCACACTGAGCAGTCTGTCCCCCCCAAGTCATTCCACTCTGAACAGACTGACTCACTGAGACACTGCAAACTGAGCAGCCTGCTCCTCCGAGTCACTCCACACCAAGCAGCCTGTCTCACAGAGTCACTACACACTGAGCAGCCTGTCTCACTCGGTCACTCCAGACTGAACAATCTGTCCCCCGAGTCATTCCACACTGAGCAGTCTGTCTCACTGAGTAGCCTGTATGACTGTGCCACTCCACTCATGTCTCACTCAGTCATTCCACACTCAGCAGCCTGTACTACCCACTAACTCCACACTGAGCAGCCTGTCTCACTCAGTCACTCCACACCGACAAGCCTGTCCCCCCGAGTCACTCCACACCGAGCAGTCTGTCTGACTCTTTCAGTCCGCACCGAGCAGTCTGTCTCACTCAGTCACTCCACTCTGAGCAGTCTGTCTCACTGAGACACTCCACACTGAGCAATCTGTCCCCCCGAGTCATTCCACACTGAGCAGACTGACTGACTCTTTCAGTCCGCACTGAGCAGCCTGTCCCACTCAGTCACTCCACACTGAGCAGCCTGTCTCACTGAGTCACTCCAGACTGAACAGCCTGTCCCACCCAGTAATTCCACACCGAGCAGCCTGTCTGACTGGCTCACACCACACTGAGCAGCCTGTCTCACTGAGTCACTCCACACTGAGCAGCCTGTCCTACCCAGTAAGTCCACACTGAGGAGTCTGTCTCACTGAGTCACTACACACAGAGCAGCCTGTCTCACTCAGTCACTCCACACAGAGCAGCCTGTCTCACTCAGTCACTCCACACTGAGCAGCCTGTCTCACTGAGTCACTCCACACTGAGCAGTCTGTCTTACTGAGTCACTACACACTGAGTAGCCTGTATGACTGTGCCACTGCACGCCTGTCTCACTGAGTCACTCCAGACTCAGCAGCCTGTACCAGCCACTAACTCCACACTGAGCAGCCTGTCTCACTCAGTCACTCCACACCAAGCAGGTTGTCCCACCGAGTCACTCCACACCGAGCAGCCTGTGTGAATCATTCAGTCCGCACTGAGCAGTCTGTCTCACCGAGTCACTCTACACCGAACAGCCTCTCCCAGTGAGTCACTCCACACTGAGCAGCCTGTCTCACTCAATCGCTCCACACTGAGCAGCCTGTCCCCCCGAGTCACTCCACACCGAGCAGCCTGTCTGAGTCAGTCAGTCCGCACTGAGCAGTCTGTCTCACCGAGTCACTCTACACCGAACAGCCTCTCCCAGTGAGTCACTCCACACTGAGCAGCCTGTCTCACTCAGTCACTCCACACTGAGCAGCCTGTCCCTCCGAGTCACTCCACACCGAGCAGCCTGTCTGACTCAGTCAGTCCGCACTGAGCAGTCTGTCTCACCGAGTCACTCTACACCGAACAGCCTCTCCCAGTGAGTCACTCCACACTGAGCAGCCTCTCCCACTGAGTCAGTCCACACTGAGCAGACTGTCTCACTCAGTCACCCCACTCTGGGCAGTCTGTCTCACTGAGTCACTCCACACTGAGTAGCCTGTCCCTCCGAGTCACTCCACACCGAGCAGCCTGTCTGAGTCAGTCAGTCCGCACTGAGCAGTCTGTCTCACCGAGTCACTCTACACCGAACAGCCTCTCCCAGTGAGTCACTCCACACCGAGCAGCCTGTCCCCCCGAGTCACTCCACACCGAGCAGCCTGTCTGAGTCAGTCAGTCCGCACTGAGCAGTCTGTCTCACCGAGTCACTCTACACCGAACAGCCTCTCCCAGTCAGTCACTCCACACTGAGCAGCCTGTCTCACTCAATCGCTCCACACTGATCAGCCTGTCCCTCCGAGTCACTCCACACCGAGCAGCCTGTCTCACTCAGTCAGTCCGCACTGAGCAGTCTGTCTCACCGAGTCACTCTACACCGAACAGACTCTCCCACTGAGTCAGTGCACACTGAGCAGCCTGTCTCACTCAGTCACTCCACTTTGAGCAGTCTGTCTCACTGAGTCACTCTATTTTGAGCTGCCTGTCTCACTGAGACACTCCACACTGAGCAGTCTGTCCCCCCCAAGTCATTCCACACTGAGCAAACTGACTAACTGAGTCACTGCACACTGAGCAGCCTGTCCCCCCGAGTCACTCCACACCGAACAGCCTGTCTCACTGGAGCACTCCACACCGAGCAGCCTACCTCACTCAGTCACTCCACACTGAGCAGCCTGTCCCCCTGAGTCATTCCACACTGAGCAGCCTGTCCCCCCGAGTCACTCCACACCGAGCAGCCAGTCTCACTCAATCAGTCCACACTGAGCAGTTTGTCTCACCAAGTCACACCACACCGAGCAGTCTGTCTCACTGAGTCACTACACACTGAGCAGCTTCGCCCGCCGAGTCACTCCACACTGAGTAGCCTGTCTCACTGAGTCACTCCAGACTCAGCAGCCTGTACCAGCCACTAACTCCACACTGAGCAGCCTGTCTCACTCAGTCACTCCACACCAAGCAGGTTGTCCCCCCGAGTCACTCCACACCGAGCAGCCTGTCTGAGTCATTCAGTCCGCACTGAGCAGTCTGTCTCACCGAGTCACTCTACACCGAACAGCCTCTCCCAGTGAGTCACTCCACACTGAGCAGCCTGTCTCACTCAATCGCTCCACACTGAGCAGCCTGCCCCTCCGAGTCACTCCACACCGAGCAGCCTGTCTGAGTCAGTCAGTCCGCACTGAGCAGTCTGTCTCACTGAGTCACTCCATTTTGAGCTGCCTGTCCCACTGAGACAATCCACACTGAGCAGTCTGTCCCCCCCAAGTCATTCCACTCTGAACAGACTGACTCACTGAGACACTGCAAACTGAGCAGCCTGCCCCTCCGAGTCACTCCACACCGAGCAACCTGTCTCACAGAGTCACTACACACTGAGCAGCCTGTCTCACTCGGTCACTCCAGACTGAACAGTCTGTCCCCCGAGTCATTCCACACTGAGCAGTCTGTCTCACTGAGTAGCCTGTATGACTGTGCCACTCCACTCCTGTCTCACTCAGTCATTCCACACTCAGCAGCCTGTACTACCCACTAACTCCACACTGAGCAGCCTGTCTCACTCAGTCACTCCACACCGACAAGCCTGTCCCCCCGAGTCACTCCACACCGAGCAGTCTGTCTGACTCTTTCAGTCCGCACTGAGCAGTCTGTCTCACCAAGTCACTCTACACCGAACAGCCTCTCCCAGTGAGTCACTACACACTGAGCAGCCTGTCTCACTCAGTCACTCCACACTGAGCAGCCTGTCTCACTGAGTCACTCCACACTGAGCAGCCTGTCCTACCCAGTAAGTCCACACTGAGGAGTCTGTCTCACTGAGTCACTACACACAGAGCAGCCTGTCTCACTCAGTCACTCCACACAGAGCAGCCTGTCTCACTCAGTCACTCCACACTGAGCAGCCTGTCTCACTGAGTCACTCCACACTGAGCAGTCTGTCTTACTGAGTCACTACACACTGAGTAGCCTGTATGACTGTGCCACTGCACGCCTGTCTCACTGAGTCACTCCAGACTCAGCAGCCTGTACCAGCCACTAACTCCACACTGAGCAGCCTGTCTCACTAAGTCACTCCACACCAAGCAGGTTGTCCCACCGAGTCACTCCACACCGAGCAGCCTGTGTGAATCATTCAGTCCGCACTGAGCAGTCTGTCTCACCGAGTCACTCTACACCGAACAGCCTCTCCCAGTGAGTCACTCCACACTGAGCAGCCTGTCTCAATAAATCCACACCGAGCAGCCTTTCCCCCCGAATTATTCCACACTGAGCAGCCTGTCTCACTCAGTCAGTCCACACCGAGCAGTCTGTCCAACTGAGTCACTACACACTGAGCAGCCTGTCTCACTCAGTCAGTCCACACCGAGCAGCCTGTCTCACTGAGTCACTACACACTGAGCAGCCTGTCTCACTCAGTCACTCCATACTGAGCAGTCTGTCTGACTGATTCACTCCACACTGAGCAGCCTGTCTCACTGAGTGATTCCACACCAAGCAACCTGTCCCACCGAGTCATTCCACACTGAGCAGTCAGTCTCAGTCAGTCACTACACACTGAGCAGCCTGTCTCACTCAGTCACTCCACACCGTTCCGCCTGTCTCACTAAATAACTACACACTAAGCAGCCTCTCCCACGGAGTCACTCCACACTGAGCAGTCTGTCTCACTCAGTCACTGCACACTGAGCAGCCTGTCCCAGTGATTCACTCCACACTGAGCAGCCTGCCCCACCCAGTAACTCCACACCAAGCAGCCTGTCTCACTGAGTTACGCCACAGCGAGCAACCTGTCCCCCTGAGTCATTCCACACTGAGCAGCCTGTCTTACTGAGTCACTACTCACAGAGCAGCCTGTCTCACTCGGTCACTCCAGACTGAGCAGAGTGTCCCCTCGAGTCATTCTACACTGAGCAGTCTGTCTTACTGAGTCACTACACACTGAGTAGCCTGTATGACTGTGCCACTGCACGCCTGTCTCACTGAGTCACTCCACACTCAGCAACCTGTACCAGCCACTAACTCCACACTGATCAGCCTGTCTCACTCAGTCACTCCACACCAAGCAGGTTGTCCCCCCGAGTCACTCCACACCGAGCAGCCTGTCTGAGTCATTCAGTCCGCACTGAGCAGTCTGTCTCACCGAGTCACTCTACACCGAACAGCCTCTCCCAGTGAGTCACTACACACTGAGCAGCCTGTCTCACTCAATCGCTCCACACTGAGCAGCCTGTCCCCCCGAGTCACTCCACACCGAGCAGCCTGTCTTACTGAGTCAGTCAGTCCGCACTGAGCAGTCTGTCTCACCGAGTCACTCTACACCGAACAGCCTCTCCCACTGAGTCAGTCCACACTGAGCAGCCTGTCCCCCCCAGGTCATTCCACACTGAGCAGACTGACTAACTGAGACACTGCACACTGAGCAGCCTGTCTCACTGAGACACTCCACACTGAGCAGTCTGTCCCCCCCAGGTCATTCCACACTGAGCAGACTGACTAACTGAGACACTGCACACTGAGCAGCCTGTCTCACTCAGTCACTCCACACTGAGCAGTCTGTCTCACTGAGTCACTCTATTTTGAGCTGCCTGTCTCACTGAGACACTCCACACTGAGCAGTCTGTCCCCCCCAGGTCATTCCACATTGAGCAGACTGACTAACTGAGTCACTGCACACTGAGCAGCCTGTCCCCCCGAGTCACTCCACACTGAACAGCCTGTCTCACTGGAGCACACCACACCGAGCAGCCTACCTCACTCAGTCACTCCACACTGAGCAGCCTGTCCCCCTGAGTGACTCCACACCGAGCAGCCAGTCTCACTCAATCAGTCCACACTGAGCAGTTTGTCTCACCGAGTCACACCACACCGAGCAGTCTGTCTCACTGAGTCACTAAACACTGAGCAGCTTCGCCCGCCGAGTCACTCCACACTGAGTAGCCTGTCTCACTGAGTCACTCCACACCGAGCAGCCTGTCTCCCCGAGTCATTCCACAGTGAGCAGTCTGTCTCACTGAGTCACTCTACACCCAACAGACTCTCCCACTGAGTCAGTCCACACTGAGCAGCCTGTCTCACTGAGTCACTCCACACTGAGCAGCCTGTCTCACTGAGTTACGCCACAGCGAGCAACCTGTCCCCCCGAGTCACTCCACACCGAGCAGCCTGTCTTACTGAGTCACTACTCACAGAGCAGCCTGTCTCACTCGGTCACTCCAGACTGAGCAGTCTGTCCCCCCGAGTCATTCTACACTGAGCAGCCTGTCCCAGTGATTCACTCCACACTGAGCAGCCTGCTCCACCCAGTAACTCCACACCAAGCAGCCTGTCTCACTGAGTCACTCCACACTGAGCAGTCTGTCTCACTGAGTTACGCCACAGCGAGCAGCCTGTCCCCCTGAGTCATTCCACACTGAGCAGCCTGTCTTACTGAGTCACTACTCACAGAGCAGCCTGTCTCACTCGGTCACTCCAGACTGAGCAGAGTGTCCCCTCGAGTCATTCTACACTGAGCAGTCTGTCTTACTGAGTCACTAAACACTGAGCAGCCTCTCCCCATGAGTCACTCCACACTGAGCAGTCTGTCTCACTCAGTCACTCCACACTGAGCAGCCTGTCTCACTGTGTCACTCCACACTGAGCAGCCTGTCCCCCCAAGTCATTCCACACTGAGCAGTCTGTCTCAGTCAGTCACTCCACACCGAGCAGCCTGTCTCACTGTGTCACTCCACACTGAGCAACCTGTCCAACCCAGCAACTCCACACCGAGAAGCCTGTCTCAATCAGTCCACACCGATCAGCCTGTCCCCCCAAGTCATTCCACACAGAGAAGTCTGTCTCACTGAGTCTCTACACACTGAGCAGCCTGTCACACTCAGTCACTCCACACCGAGCAGCCTGTCTCACTGAATCACTCCACACTGAGCTGCCTGTGTCACTGAGTCACTCCACACTGAGCAGCCTGTCCCCCCAAGTCATTCCACACTGAGCAGTCTGTCTCACTGAGTCACTGCACACTGAGCAGCCTGTCTCACTGAGTCATTCCAGACCGAGCAGCCTGTCTCACTGAGTCACTACACACGGAGCAGCCTGTGTCACTCAGACACTCCACACTGAGCAGTCTGTCTCACTGAGTCACTCCACACTGAGCAGCCTGTCCTACCCAGTAAGTGCATACTGAGCAGTCTGTCTCACGTTGTCACTCCACAGTGAGCAGCCTGCTCCCCGAGTCATTCCACACAGAGCAGCCTGTCTCACACAATCAGTCCACACTGAGCAGCCTGTCCTACCCAGTAAGTCCACACTGAGGAGTCTGTCTCACTGAGTCACTACACACAGAGCAGCCTGTCTCACTCAGTCACTCCACACAGAGCAGCCTGTCTCACTCAGTCACTCCACACTGAGCAGCCTGTCTCACTGAGTCACTCCACACTGAGCAGTCTGTCTTACTGAGTCACTACACACTGAGTAGCCTGTATGACTGTGCCACTGCACGCCTGTCTCACTGAGTCACTCCACACTCAGCAGCCTGTACCAGCCACTAACTCCACACTGAGCAGCCTGTCTCACTCAGTCACTCCACACCGAGCAGCCTGTCCCCCCGAGTCACTCCACACCGAGCAGCCTGTGTGAATCATTCAGTCCGCACTGAGCAGTCTGTCTCACCGAGTCAGTCTACACCGAACAGCCTCTCCCAGTGAGTCACTCCACACTGAGCAGCCTGTCTCACTGAGTCACTACACACCGAGCAGCCTTTCCCCCCGAATTATTCCACACTGAGCAGCCTGTCCTCCTGAGTCACTCCACACTGAGCAGCCTGTCTCACTCAATCGCTACACACTGAGCAGCCTGTCCCCCCGAGTCACTCCACACCAAGCAGCCTGTCTTACTGAGTCAGTCAGTCCGCACTGAGCAGTCTGTCTCACCGAGTCACTCTACACCGAACAGCCTCTCCCACTGAGTCAGTCCACACTGAGCAGCCTGTCTCACTCAGTCACTCAACTCTGAGCAGTCTGTCTCACTGAGTCACTCTATTTTGAGCTGCCTGTCTCACTGAGACACTCCACACTGAGCAATCTGTTCCCCCCAGGTCATTCCACACTGAGCAGACTGACTAACTGAGTCACTGCACACTGAGCAGCCTGTCTCACTCAGTCACTCCACACTGAGCAGCCTGTCTCACTGTGTCACTCCACACTGAGCAACCTGTCCAACCCAGCAACTCCACACCGAGAAGCCTGTCTCAATCAGTCCACACCGAGCAGCCTGTCCCCCCAAGTCACTCCACACTGAGCAGTCTGTCTGACTGAGTCACTCCACACTGAGCAGCCTGTCTCACTGAGTGATTCCACACCAAGCAACCTGTCCCACCGAGTCATTCCACACTGAGCAGTCAGTCTCAGTCAGTCACGACACACTGAGCAGCCTGTCTCACTCAGTCACTCCACACCGTTCCGCCTGTCTCACTGAATAACTACACACTAAGCAGCCTCTCCCACGGAGTCACTCCACACTGAGCAGTCTGTCTCACTCAGTCCCTCCACACTGAGCAGCCTGTCTCACACAATCAGTCCACACCGAGCAGCCTGTCTTACTGACTCACGACACACTGAGCAGCCTGTCTCACTCAGTCACTGCACACTGAGCAGCCTGCCCCACCCAGTAACTCCACACCAAGCAGCCTGTCTCACTGAGTCACTCCACACTGAGCAGCCTGTCTCACTGAGTTACGCCACAGCGAGCAGCCTGTCCCCCTGAGTCATTCCACACTGAGCAGCCTGTCTTACTGAGTCACTACTCACAGAGCAGCCTGTCTCACTCGGTCACTCCACACTGAGCAGAGTGTCCCCTCGAGTCATTCTACACTGAGCAGTCTGTCTTACTGAGTCACTACACACTGTGTAGCCTGTATGACTGTGCCACTGCACGCCTGTCTCACTGAGTCACTCCACACTCAGCAGCCTGTACCAGCCACTAACTCCACACTGAGCAGCCTGTCTCACTCAGTCACTCCACACCAAGCAGGTTGTCCCCCCGAGTCACTCCACACCGAGCAGCCTGTCTGAGTCATTCAGTCCGCACTGAGCAGTCTGTCTCACCGAGTCACTCTACACCGAACAGCCTCTCCCAGTGAGTCACTCCACACTGAGCAGCCTGTCTCACTCAATCGCTCCACACTGAGCAGCCTGTCCCCCCGAGTCACTCCACACCGAGCAGCCTGTCTGACTCAGTCAGTCCGCACTGAGCAGTCTGTCTCACCGAGTCACTCTACACCGAACAGCCTCTCCCACTGAGTCATTCCACCCCGAGCAGCCTGTCTCACTCAGTCACTCCACTTTAAGCAGTCTGTCTCACTGAGTCACTCCACACTGAGCAGCCAGTCTCACTCAATCAGTCCACACTGAGCAGTTTGTCTCACCAAGTCACACCACACCGAGCAGTCTGTCTCACTGAGTCACTACACACTGAGCAGCTTCGCCCGCCGAGTCACTCCACACTGAGTAGCCTGTCTCACTGAGTCACTCCACACCGAGCAGCCTGTCTCCCCGAGTCATTCCACAGTGAGCAGTCTGTCTCACTGAGTCACTCTACACCCAACAGACTCTCCCACTGAGTCACTCCACACTGATCAGCCTGTCTCACTGAGTCACTCCACACTGAGCAGCCTGTCTCACTGAGTTACGCCACAGCGAGCAGCCTGTCCCCCTGAGTCATTCCACACTGAGCAGACTGACTCACTGAGTCACTGCACACTGAGCAGCCTGTCCCCCCGAGTCACTCCACACCGAGCAGCCTGTCTTACTGAGTCACTACTCACAGAGCAGCCTGTCTCACTCGGTCACTCCAGACTGAGCAGAGTGTCCCCTCGAGTCATTCTACACTGAGCAGTCTGTCTTATTGAGTCACTACACACTGAGTAGCCTGTATGACTGTGCCACTGCTTGCCTGTCTCACTGAGTCACTCCACACTCAGCAGCCTGTACCAGCCACTAACTCCACACTGAGCAGCCTGTCTCACTCAGTCACTCCACACCAAGCAGGTTGTCCCCCCGAGTCACTCCACACCGAGCAGCCTGTCTGAGTCATTCAGTCTGCACTGAGCAGTCTGTCTCACCGAGTCACTCTACACCGAAAAGCCTCTCCCAGTGAGTCACTCCACACTGAGCAGCCTGTCTCACTCAATCGCTACACACTGAGCAGCCTGTCCCCCCGAGTCACTCCACACCAAGCAGCCTGTCTTACTGAGTCAGTCAGTCCGCACTGAGCAGTCTGTCTCACCGAGTCACTCTACACCGAACAGCCTCTCCCACTGAGTCAGTCCACACTGAGCAGCCTGTCTCACTCAGTCACTCAACTCTGAGCAGTCTGTCTCACTGAGTCACTCTATTTTGAGCTGCCTGTCTCACTGAGACACTCCACACTGAGCAGTCTGTTCCCCCCAGGTCATTCCACACTGAGCAGACTGACTAACTGAGTCACTGCACACTGAGCAGCCTGTCTCACTCAGTCACTCCACACTGAGCAGCCTGTCTCACTGTGTCACTCCACACTGAGCAACCTGTCCAACCCAGCAACTGCACACCGAGAAGCCTGTCTCAATCAGTCCACACCGAGCAGCCTGTCCCCCCAAGTCATTCCACACTGAGCAGTCTGTCTCACTGAGTCACTGCACACTGAGCAGCCTGTCTCACTGAGTCATTCCAGACCGAGCAGCCTGTCTCACTGAGTCACTACACACGGAGCAGCCTGTGTCACTCAGACACTCCACACTGAGCAGTCTGTCTCACTGAGTCACTCCACACTGAGCAGCCTGTCCTACCCAGTAAGTGCATACTGAGCAGTCTGTCTCACGTTGTCACTCCACAGTGAGCAGCCTGCTCCCCGAGTCATTCCACACAGAGCAGCCTGTCTCACACAATCAGTCCACACTGAGCAGCCTGTCCTACCCAGTAAGTCCACACTGAGGAGTCTGTCTCACTGAGTCACTACACACAGAGCAGCCTGTCTCACTCAGTCACTCCACACAGAGCAGCCTGTCTCACTCAGTCACTCCACACTGAGCAGCCTATCTCACTGAGTCACTCCACACTGAGCAGTCTGTCTTACTGAGTCACTACACACTGAGTAGCCTGTATGACTGTGCCACTGCACGCCTGTCTCACTGAGTCACTCCACACTCAGCAGCCTGTACCAGCCACTAAGTCCACACTGAGCAGCCTGTATCACTCAGTCACTCCACACCAAGCAGGTTGTCCCACCGAGTCACTCCACACCGAGCAGCCTGTGTGAATCATTCAGTCCGCACTGAGCAGTCTGTCTCACCGAGTCACTCTATACCGACAGCCTCTTCCAGTGAGTCACTCCACACTGAGCAGCCTGTCTCAATAAATCCACACCGAGCAGCCTTTCCCCCCGAATTATTCCACACTGAGCAGCCTGTCCTCCTGAGTCGTTCCACACTGAGCAGTCTGTCCAACTGAGTCACTACACACTGAGCAGCCTGTCTCACTCAGTCAGTCCACACCGAGCAGCCTGTCTCACTGAGTCACTACACACTGAGCAGCCTGTCTCACTCAGTCACTCCACACTGAGCAGTCTGTCTGACTGAGTCACTCCACACCAAGCAACCTGTCCCACCGAGTCATTCCACACTGAGCAGTCAGTCTCAGTCAGTCACTACACACTGAGCAGCCTGTCTCACTCAGTCACTCCACACCGTTCCGCCTGTCTCACTGAATAACTACACACTAAGCAGCCTCTCCCATGGAGTCACTCCACACTGAGCAGTCTGTCTCACTCAGTCACTGCACACTGAGCAGCCTGTCCCAGTGATTCACTCCACACTGAGCAGCCTGCCCCACCCAGTAACTCCACACCAAGCAGCCTGTCTCACTGAGTTACGCCACAGCGAGCAACCTGTCCCCCTGAGTCATTCCACACTGAGCAGCCTGTCTTACTGAGTCACTACTCACAGAGCAGCCTGTCTCACTCGGTCACTCCAGACTGAGCAGAGTGTCCCCTCGAGTCATTCTACACTGAGCAGTCTGTCTTACTGAGTCACTACACACTGAGTAGCCTGTATGACTGTGCCACTGCACGCCTGTCTCACTGAGTCACTCCACACTCAGCAGCCTGTACCAGCCACTAACTCCACACTGAGCAGCCTGTCTCACTCAGTCAATCCACACCGAGCAGCCTGTCTCACAGAGTCACTACACACTGAGCAGCCTGTCTCACTCGGTCACTCCAGACTGAACAGTCTGTCCCCCGAGTCATTCCACACTGAGCAGTCTGTCTCACTAAGTAGCCTGTATGACTGTGCCATTCCACTCCTGTCTCACTCAGTCATTCCACACTCAGCAGCCTGTACTACCCACTAACTCCACACTGAGCAGCCTGTCTCACTCAGTCACTCCACACCGACAAGCCTGTCCCCCCGAGTCACTCCACACTGAACAGCCTGTCCTACCCAGTAACTCCACACTGAGCAGCCTGTCTCACTGAGTCACTCCACACTGAGCAGCCTGTCCTACCCAGTAAGTCCACACTGAGGAGTCTGTCTCACTGAGTCACTACACACAGAGCAGCCTGTCTCACTCAGTCACTCCACACAGAGCAGCCTGTCTCACTGAGTCACTCCACACTGAGCAGTCTGTCTTACTGAGTCACTACAGACTGAGTAGCCTGTATGACTGTGCCACTGCACGCCTGTCTCACTGAGTCACTCCAGACTCAGCAGCCTGTACCAGTCACTAACTCCACACTGAGCAGCCTGTCTCACTCAGTCACTCCACACCAAGCAGGTTGTCCCACCGAGTCACTCCACACCGAGCAGCCTGTCTGAATCATTCAGTCCGCACTGAGCAGTCTGTCTCACCGAGTCACTCTACACCGAACAGCCTCTCCCAGTGAGTCACTCCACACTGAGCAGCCTGTCTCAATAAGTCCACACCGAGCAGCCTTTCCCCCCGAATTATTCCACACTGAGCAGCCTGTCTCACTCAGTCAGTCCACACCGAGCAGCCTGTCTCACTGAGTCACTACACACTGAGCAGCCTGTCTCACTCAGTCACTCCACACTGAGCAGCCTGTCTCACTGAGTGATTCCACACCAAGCAACCTGTCCCACCGAGTCATTCCACACTGAGCAGTCAGTCTCAGTCAGTCACTACATACTGAGCAGCCTGTCTCACTCAGTCACTCCACACCGTTCCGCCTGTCTCACTGAATAACTACACACTAAGCAGCCTCTCCCACGGAGTCACTCCACACTGAGCAGCCTGTCCCAGTGATTCACTCCACATTGAGCAGCCTGCTCCACCCAGTAACTCTACACCAAGCAGCCTGTCTCACTGAGTCACTCCACACTGAGCAGCCTGTCTCACTGAGTTACGCCACAGCGAGCAGCCTGTCCCCCTGAGTCATTCCACACTGAGCAGCCTGTCTTACTGAGTCACTACTCACAGAGCAGCCTGTCTCACTCGGTCACTCCAGACTGAGCAGAGTGTCCCCTCGAGTCATTCTACACTGAGCAGTCTGTCTTACTGAGTCACTACACACTGAGTAGCCTGTATGACTGTGCCACTGCACGCCTGTCTCACTGAGTCACTCCACACTCAGCAGCCTGTACCAGCCACTAACTCCACACTGATCAGCCTGTCTCACTCAGTCACTCCACACCAAGCAGGTTGTCTCCCCGAGTCACTCCACACCGAGCAGCCTGTCTGAGTCATTCAGTCCGCACTGAGCAGTCTGTCTCACCAAGTCACTCTACACCGAACAGCCTCTCCCAGTGAGTCACTCCACACTGAGCAGCCTGTCTCACTCAATCGCTCCACACTGAGCAGCCTGTCCCCCCGAGTCACTCCACACCGAGCAGCCTGTCTTACTGAGTCAGTCAGTCCGCACTGAGCAGTCTGTCTCACCGAGTCACTCTACACCGAACAGCCTCTCCCACTGAGTCAGTCCACACTGAGCAGCCTGTCTCACTCAGTCACTCCACTCTGAGCAGTCTGTCTCACTGAGTCACTCTATTTTGAGCTGCCTGTCTCACTGAGACACTCCACACTGAGCAGTCTGTCCCCCCCAAGTCATTCCACTCTGAACAGACTGACTCACTGAGTCACTGCAAACTGAGCAGCCTGCCCCTCCGAGTCACTCCACACCGAGCAGCCTGTCTCACAGAGTCACTACACACTGAGCAGCCTGTCTCACTCGGTCACTCCAGACTGAACAGTCTGTCCCCCGAGTCATTCCACACTGAGCAGTCTGTCTCACTGAGTAGCCTGTATGACTGTGCCACTCCACTCCTGTCTCACTCAGTCATTCCACACTCAGCAGCCTGTACTACCCACTAACTCCACACTGAGCAGCCTGTCTCACTCAGTCACTCCACACCGACAAGCCTGTCCCCCCGAGTCACTCCACACCGAGCAGTCTGTCTGACTCTTTCAGTCCGCACTGAGCAGTCTGTCTCACTCTGTCACTCCACTCTGAGCAGTCTGTCTCACTGAGACACTCCACACTGAGCAATCTGTCCCCCCGAGTCATTCCACACTGAGCAGACTGACTCACTGAGTCACTGCACACTGAGCAATCTGTCCCCCCGAGTCACTCCACACCGAGCAGCCTGTCTCACTCAGTCACTCCACACCGAGCAGCCTGTCTTACTGTGTCACTTCACACTGAGCAACCTGTCCAACCCAGCAACTCCACACCGAGCAGCCTGTCTCAATCAGTCCACACCGAGCAGCCTGTCCCCCCGAGTCATTCCACACAGGGCAGTCTGTCTCACTGTGTCACTACACACTGACCACCCTGTCTCACTCAGTCACTCCACACTGAACAGCCTGTCCCCCCGCGTCATAACACACTGTTCAGCCTGTCTCACTCAATCAGTCCACACTGAGCAGTCTGTCTCACCGAGTCACTCCACACCAAGCAGTCTGTCTCACTGAGTCATCCACACTGAGCAGCCTGTCTCACTGAGTCACTCCACATTGAGCAGCCTGTCTCACTGAGTCACTCCATACAGAGCAGCCTCTCCCCCTGAGTCACGCCACACTGAGCAGCCAGTCTCACTGAGTCACCCCACACTGAGCAGCCAGTCTCACTGAGTCATTCCACACTGAGCAGCCTCTCCCCCCTGAGTCACTCCACACCGAGCAGCCTATCTGACTCATTCAGTCCGCACTGAGCGGTCTGTCTCACCGAGTCACTCTACACCGAACAGCCTCTTCCACTGAGTCAGTCCACACTGAGCAGCCTTTCTCACTCAGTCACTCCACACTGAGCAGCCTGTCTCACTGAGTCACTCCACACTGAGCAGCCAGTCTCACTGAGTCATTCCACACAGAGCAGCCTCTCCCCCTGAGTCACACCACACTGAGCAGCCTGTCTCACCGAGTCACTCTACACCGAACAGCCTCTCCCCCTGAGTCACGCCACACTGAACAGCCAGAGTCACTTAGTCACTCCACACTGAGCAGCCTGTCCCCACTAGTCACTCCACAGAGAGCAGCCTGTCTCACACAATCAGTCCACACCGAGAGGATTGTCTTACTGACTCACGACACACTGAGCAGCATGTCTCACTCAGTCACTCCACACTGAGCAGCCTGTCTCACTGATTCACTCCACACAGAGCAGCCTGCCCCACCCAGTAACTCCACACTGAGCAGTCTGTATCACCGAGTCACTCTACACCCAACAGACTCTTCCACTGAGTCAGTCCACACTGAGCAGCCTGTCTCACTCAGTCACTCCACTCTCTGCAGTCTGTCTCACTGAGACACTCCACACTGAGCAATCTGTCCCCCCGAGTCATTCCACACTGAGCAGACTGACTCACTGAGTCACTGCACAGTGAGCAGCCTGTCCCCCCGAGTCACTCCACACCGAGCAGCCTGTCTCACTGAGTCACTACACACTGAGCAGCCTGTCTCACTCGGTCACTCCAGACTGAGCAGTCTGTCCCCACCAAGTCATTCCACACTGAGCAGTCTGTCTCACTGAGTCACTACACACTGAGTAGCCTGTATGACTGTGCCACTGCACGCCTGTCTCACTGAGTCACTCCACACTCAGCAGCCTGTACCAGCCACTAACTCCACACTGAGCAGCCTGTCTCACTCTGTCACTCCACACCGAGCAGCCTGTCCCCCCGAGTCACTCCACACCGAGCAGCCTATCTGACTCATTCAGTCCGCACTGAGCGGTCTGTCTCACCGAGTCACTCTACACCGAACAGCCTCTTCCACTGAGTCAGTCCACACTGAGCAGCCTTTCTCACTCAGTCACTCCACACTGAGCAGCCTGTCTCACTGAGTCACTCCACACTGAGCAGCCTGTCCCACCCAGTAACTCCACAACTAACAGCCTGTCTGACTGACTCACACCACACTGAGCAGCCTGTCTCACTCAGTCACTGCACACTGAGCAGCCTGTCTCACTGAGTCACTCCACACTGAGCAATCTGTCCCCCCGAGTCATTCCACACTGAGCAGACTGACTGACTCTTTCAGTCCACACTGAGCAGCCTGTCCCACTCAGTCACTCCACACTGAGCAGCCTGTCTCACTGAGTCACTCCAGACTGAACAGCCTGTCCCACCCAGTAATTCCACACCGAGCAGCCTGTCTGACTGGCTCACACCACACTGAGCAGCCTGTCTCACTGAGTCACTCCACACTGAGCAGCCTGTCCTACCCAGTAAGTCCACACTGAGGAGTCTGTCTCACTGAGTCACTACACACAGAGCAGCCTGTCTCACTCAGTCACTCCACACAGAGCAGCCTGTCTCACTCAGTCACTCCACACTGAGCAGCCTGTCTCACTGAGTCACTCCACACTGAGCAGTCTGTCTTACTGAGTCACTACACACTGAGTAGCCTGTATGACTGTGCCACTGCACGCCTGTCTCACTGAGTCACTCCAGACTCAGCAGCCTGTACCAGCCACTAACTCCACACTGAGCAGCCTGTCTCACTCAGTCACTCCACACCAAGCAGGTTGTCCCACCGAGTCACTCCACACCGAGCAGCCTGTGTGAATCATTCAGTCCGCACTGAGCAGTCTGTCTCACCGAGTCACTCTACACCGAACAGCCTCTCCCAGTGAGTCACTCCACACTGAGCAGCCTGTCTCACTCAATCGCTCCACACTGAGCAGCCTGTCCCCCCGAGTCACTCCACACCGAGCAGCCTGTCTGAGTCAGTCAGTCCGCACTGAGCAGTCTGTCTCACCGAGTCACTCTACACCGAACAGCCTCTCCCAGTGAGTCACTCCACACTGAGCAGCCTGTCTCACTCAGTCACTCCACACTGAGCAGCCTGTCCCTCCGAGTCACTCCACACCGAGCAGCCTGTCTGACTCAGTCAGTCCGCACTGAGCAGTCTGTCTCACCGAGTCACTCTACACCGAACAGCCTCTCCCAGTGAGTCACTCCACACTGAGCAGCCTCTCCCACTGAGTCAGTCCACACTGAGCAGACTGTCTCACTCAGTCACCCCACTCTGGGCAGTCTGTCTCACTGAGTCACTCCACACTGAGTAGCCTGTCCCTCCGAGTCACTCCACACCGAGCAGCCTGTCTGAGTCAGTCAGTCCGCACTGAGCAGTCTGTCTCACCGAGTCACTCTACACCGAACAGCCTCTCCCAGTGAGTCACTCCACACCGAGCAGCCTGTCCCCCCGAGTCACTCCACACCGAGCAGCCTGTCTGAGTCAGTCAGTCCGCACTGAGCAGTCTGTCTCACCGAGTCACTACACACTGAGCAGCCTGTCTCACTCAGTCACTCCACACTGAGCAGCCTGTCTCACTGAGTCACTACACACTGAGCAGCCTGTCTCAGAGAGTCATTCCACATCGAGAAGTCTGTCTCACTGTCACTCCACACTGAGCAGCCTGTCTCACTGAGTCATCCACATTGAGTAGCCTGTCTCACTGAGTCACTCCACATTGAGCAGCCTGTCTCACTGAGTCACTCCATACAGAGCAGCCTCTCCCCCTGAGACCCCCACACTGAGCAGCCAGTCTCACTGAGTCACTCCACACTGAGCAGCCTGTCTCAATAAATCCACACGGAGCAGCCTTTCCCCCCGAATTATTCCACACTGAGCTGCCTGTCCTCCTGAGTCGTTCCACACTGAGCAGTCTGTCCAACTGAGTCACTACACACTGAGCAGCCTGTCTCAATTAGTCCACACCGAGCAGCCTGTCTCACTGAGTCACTACACACTGAGCAGCCTGTCTCACTCAGTCACTCCACACTGAGCAGTCTGTCTGACTGATTCACTCCACACCAAGCAACCTGTCCCACCGAGTCATTCCACACTGAGCAGTCAGTCTCAGTCAGTCACTACACACTGAGCAGCCTGTCTCACTCAGTCACTCCACACCGTTCCGCCTGTCTCACTGAATAACTACACACTAAGCAGCATCTCCCACGGAGTCACTCCACACTGAGCAGTCTGTCTCACTCATTCCCTCCACACTGAGCAGCCTGTCCCAGTGATTCACTCCACACTGAGCAGCCTGCCCCACCCAGTAACTCCACACCAAGCAGCCTGTCTCACTGAGTTACGCCACAGCGAGCAACCTGTCCCCCTGAGTCATTCCACACTGAGCAGCCTGTCTTACTGAGTCACTACTCACAGAGCAGCCTGTCTCATTCGGTCACTCCAGACTGAGCAGAGTGTCCCCTCGAGTCATTCTACACTGAGCAGTCTGTCTTACTGAGTCACTACACACTGAGTAGCCTGTATGACTGTGCCACTGCACGCCTGTCTCACTGAGTCACTCCACACTCAGCAGCCTGTACCAGCCACTAACTCCACACTGAGCAGCCTGTCTCACTCAGTCACTCCACACCAAGCAGGTTGTCCCCCCGAGTGACTCCACACCGAGCAGCCTGTCTGAGTCATTCAGTCCGCACTGAGCAGTCTGTCTCACCGAGTCACTCTACACCGAACAGCCTCTCCCAGTGAGTCACTCCACACTGAGCAGCCTGTCTCACTCAATCACTCCACACTGAGCAGCCTGTCCCCCCGAGTCACTCCACACCGAGCAGCCTGTCTCACTCAGTCAGTCCGCACTGAGCAGTCTGTCTCACCGAGTCACTCTACACCGAACAAACTCTCCCACTGAGTCAGTCCACACTGAGCAGCCTGTCTCACTCAGTCACTCCACTCTGAGCAGTCTGTCTCACTGAGTCACTCTATTTTGAGCTGCCTGTCTCACTGAGACACTCCACACTGAGCAGTCTGCCCCCCCCCAGGTCATTCCACACTGAGCAGACTGACTAACTGAGTCACTGCACACCGAGCAGCCTGTCCCCCCGAGTCACTCCACACCGAGCAGCCTGTCTCACTGGAGCACACCACACCGAGCAGCCTACCTCACTCAGTCACTCCACACTGAGCAGCCTGTCCCCCTGAGTGACTCCACACCGAGCAGCCAGTCTCACTCAATCAGTCCACACTGAGCAGTTTGTCTCACCAAGTCACACCACACCGAGCAGTCTGTCTCACTGAGTCACTAAACACTGAGCAGCTTCGCCCGCCGAGTCACTCCACACTGAGTAGCCTGTCTCACTGAGTCACTCCACACCGAGCAGCCTGTCTCCCCGAGTCATTCCACAGTGAGCAGTCTGTCTCACTGAGTCACTCTACACCCAACAGACTCTCCCACTGAGTCAGTCCACACTGAGCAGCCTGTCTCACTGAGTCACTCCACACTGAGCAGCCTGTCTCACTGAGTTACGCCACAGCGAGCAGCCTGTCCCCCTGAGTCATTCCACACTGAGCAGACTGACTCACTGAGTCACTGCACACTGAGCAGCCTGTCCCCCCGAGTCACTCCACACCGAACAGCCTGTCTTACTGAGTCACTACTCACAGAGCAGCCTGTCTCACTCGGTCACTCCAGACTGAGCAGAGTGTCCCCTTGAGTCATTCTACACTGAGCAGTCTGTCTTACTGAGTCACTACACACTGAGTAGCCTGTATGACTGTGCCACTGCACACCTGTCTCACTGAGTCACTCCACACTCAGCAGCCTGTACCAGCCACTAACTCCACACTGAGCAGACTGTCTCACTCAGTCACTCCACACCAAGCAGGTTGTCCCACCGAGTCACTCCACACCGAGCAGCCTGTGTGAATCATTCAGTCCGCGCTGAGCAGCCTGTCTCACCGAGTCACTCTACACCGAACAGCCTCTCCCAGTCAGTCACTCCACACTGAGCAGCCTGTCTCACTCAATCGCTCCACACTGATCAGCCTGTCCCTCCGAGTCACTCCACACCGAGCAGCCTGTCTCACTCAGTCAGTCCGCACTGAGCAGTCTGTCTCACCGAGTCACTCTACACCGAACAGACTCTCCCACTGAGTCAGTGCACACTGAGCAGCCTGTCTCACTCAGTCACTCCACTTTGAGCAGTCTGTCTCACTGAGTCACTCTATTTTGAGCTGCCTGTCTCACTGAGACACTCCACACTGAGCAGTCTGTCCCCCCCAAGTCATTCCACACTGAGCAAACTGACTAACTGAGTCACTGCACACTGAGCAGCCTGTCCCCCCGAGTCACTCCACACCGAACAGCCTGTCTCACTGGAGCACTCCACACCGAGCAGCCTACCTCACTCAGTCACTCCACACTGAGCAGCCTGTCCCCCTGAGTCATTCCATACTGAGCAGCCTGTCCCCCCGAGTCACTCCACACCGAGCAGCCAGTCTCACTCAATCAGTCCACACTGAGCAGTTTGTCTCACCAAGTCACACCACACCGAGCAGTCTGTCTCACTGAGTCACTACACACTGAGCAGGTTCGCCCGCCGAGTCACTCCACACTGAGTAGCCTGTCTCACTGAGTCACTCCACACCGAGCAGCCTGTCTCCCCGAGTCATTCCACAGTGAGCAGTCTGTCTCACTGAGTCACTCTACACCCAACAGACTCTCCCACTGAGTCAGTCCACACTGAGCAGCATGTCTCACTGAGTCACTCCACACTGAGCAGCCTGTCTCACTGAGTTACGCCACAGCGAGCAGCCTGTCCCCCTGAGTCATTCCACACTGAGCAGACTGACTCACTGAGTCACTGCACACTGAGCAGCCTGTCCCCCCGAGTCACTCCACACCGAGCAACCTGTCTTACTGAGTCACTACTCACAGAGCAGCCTGTCTCACTCGGTCACTCCAGACTGAGCAGAGTGTCCCCTCGAGTCATTCTACACTGAGCAGTCTCTCTTACTGAGTCACTACACACTGAGTAGCCTGTATGACTGTGCCACTGCACGCCTGTCTCACTGAGTCACTCCAGACTCAGCAGCCTGTACCAGCCACTAACTCCACACTGAGCAGCCTGTCTCACTCAGTCACTCCACACCAAGCAGGTTGTCCCCCCGAGTCACTCCACACCGAGCAGCCTGTCTGAGTCATTCAGTCCGCACTGAGCAGTCTGTCTCACCGAGTCACTCTACACCGAACAGCCTCTCCCAGTGAGTCACTCCACACTGAGCAGCCTGTCTCACTCAATCGCTCCACACTGAGCAGCCTGCCCCTCCGAGTCACTCCACACCGAGCAGCCTGTCTGAGTCAGTCAGTCCGCACTGAGCAGTCTGTCTCACTGAGTCACTCCATTTTGAGCTGCCTGTCCCACTGAGACAATCCACACTGAGCAGTCTGTCCCCCCCAAGTCATTCCACTCTGAACAGACTGACTCACTGAGACACTGCAAACTGAGCAGCCTGCCCCTCCGAGTCACTCCACACCGAGCAACCTGTCTCACAGAGTCACTACACACTGAGCAGCCTGTCTCACTCGGTCACTCCAGACTGAACAGTCTGTCCCCCGAGTCATTCCACACTGAGCAGTCTGTCTCACTGAGTAGCCTGTATCACTGTGCCACTCCACTCCTGTCTCACTCAGTCATTCCACACTCAGCAGCCTGTACTACCCACTAACTCCACACTGAGCAGCCTGTCTCACTCAGTCACTCCACACCGACAAGCCTGTCCCCCCGAGTCACTCCACACCGAGCAGTCTGTCTGACTCTTTCAGTCCGCACTGAGCAGTCTGTCTCACTCAGTCACTCCACACTGAGCAGCCTGTCTCACTGAGTCACTCCACACTGAGCAGCCTGTCCTACCCAGTAAGTCCACACTGAGGAGTCTGTCTCACTGAGTCACTACACACAGAGCAGCCTGTCTCACTCAGTCACTCCACACAGAGCAGCCTGTCTCACTCAGTCACTCCACACTGAGCAGCCTGTCTCACTCAGTCACTCCACACTGAGCAGCCTGTCTCACTGAGTCACTCCACACTGAGCAGTCTGTCTTACTGAGTCACTACACACTGAGTAGCCTGTATGACTGTGCCACTGCACGCCTGTCTCACTGAGTCACTCCAGACTCAGCAGCCTGTACCAGCCACTAACTCCACACTGAGCAGCCTGTCTCACTAAGTCACTCCACACCAAGCAGGTTGTCCCACCGAGTCACTCCACACCGAGCAGCCTGTGTGAATCATTCAGTCCGCACTGAGCAGTCTGTCTCACCGAGTCACTCTACACCGAACAGCCTCTCCCAGTGAGTCACTCCACACTGAGCAGCCTGTCTCAATAAATCCACACCGAGCAGCCTTTCCCCCCGAATTATTCCACACTGAGCAGCCTGTCTCACTCAGTCAGTCCACACCGAGCAGTCTGTCCAACTGAGTCACTACACACTGAGCAGCCTGTCTCACTCAGTCAGTCCACACCGAGCAGCCTGTCTCACTGAGTCACTACACACTGAGCAGCCTGTCTCACTCAGTCACTCCACACTGAGCAGTCTGTCTGACTGATTCACTCCACACTGAGCAGCCTGTCTCACTGAGTGATTCCACACCAAGCAACCTGTCCCACCGAGTCATTCCACACTGAGCAGTCAGTCTCAGTCAGTCACTACACACTGAGCAGCCTGTCTCACTCAGTCACTCCACACCGTTCCGCCTGTCTCACTAAATAACTACACACTAAGCAGCCTCTCCCACGGAGTCACTCCACACTGAGCAGTCTGTCTCACTCAGTCACTGCACACTGAGCAGCCTGTCCCAGTGATTCACTCCACACTGAGCAGCCTGCCCCACCCAGTAACTCCACACCAAGCAGCCTGTCTCACTGAGTTACGCCACAGCGAGCAACCTGTCCCCCTGAGTCATTCCACACTGAGCAGCCTGTCTTACTGAGTCACTACTCACAGAGCAGCCTGTCTCACTCGGTCACTCCAGACTGAGCAGAGTGTCCCCTCGAGTCATTCTACACTGAGCAGTCTGTCTTACTGAGTCACTACACACTGAGTAGCCTGTATGACTGTGCCACTGCACGCCTGTCTCACTGAGTCACTCCACACTCAGCAGCCTTTACCAGCCACTAACTCCACACTGATCGGCCTGTCTCACTCAGTCACTCCACACCAAGCAGGTTGTCCCCCCGAGTCACTCCACACAGAGCAGCCTGTCTGAGTCATTCAGTCCGCACTGAGCAGTCTGTCTCACCGAGTCACTCTACACCGAACAGCCTCTCCCAGTGAGTCACTACACACTGAGCAGCCTGTCTCACTCAATCGCTCCACACTGAGCAGCCTGTCCCCCCGAGTCACTCCACACCGAGCAGCCTGTCTTACTGAGTCAGTCAGTCCGCACTGAGCAGTCTGTCTCACCGAGTCACTCTACACCGAACAGCCTCTCCCACTGAGTCAGTCCACACTGAGCAGCCTGTCTCACTCAGTCACCCCACTCTGAGCAGTCTGTCTCACTGAGTCACTCTATTTTGAGCTGCCTGTCTCACTGAGACACTCCACACTGAGCAGTCTGTCCCCCCCAGGTCATTCCACACTGAGCAGACTGACTAACTGAGACACTGCACACTGAGCAGCCTGTCTCACTCAGTCACTCCACACTGAGCAGTCTGTCTCACTGAGTCACTCTATTTTGAGCTGCCTGTCTCACTGAGACACTCCACACTGAGCAGTCTGTCCCCCCCAGGTCATTCCACACTGAGCAGACTGACTAACTGAGACACTGCACACTGAGCAGCCTGTCTCACTCAGTCACTCCACACTGAGCAGTCTGTCTCACTGAGTCACTCTATTTTGAGCTGCCTGTCTCACTGAGACACTCCACACTGAGCAGTCTGTCCCCCCCAGGTCATTCCACACTGAGCAGACTGACTAACTGAGTCACTGCACACTGAGCAGCCTGTCCCCCCGAGTCACTCCACACCGAACAGCCTGTCTCACTGGAGCACACCACACCGAGCAGCCTACCTCACTCAGTCACTCCACACTGAGCAGCCTGTCCCCCTGAGTGACTCCACACCGAGCAGCCAGTCTCACTCAATCAGTCCACACTGAGCAGTTTGTCTCACCGAGTCACACCACACCGAGCAGTCTGTCTCACTGAGTCACTAAACACTGAGCAGCTTCGCCCGCCGAGTCACTCCACACTGAGTAGCCTGTCTCACTGAGTCACTCCACACCGAGCAGCCTGTCTCCCCGAGTCATTCCACAGTGAGCAGTCTGTCTCACTGAGTCACTCTACACCCAACAGACTCTCCCACTGAGTCAGTCCACACTGAGCAGCCTGTCTCACTGAGTCACTCCACACTGAGCAGCCTGTCTCACTGAGTTACGCCACAGCGAGCAACCTGTCCCCCCGAGTCACTCCACACCGAGCAGCCTGTCTTACTGAGTCACTACTCACAGAGCAGCCTGTCTCACTCGGTCACTCCAGACTGAGCAGTCTGTCCCCCCGAGTCATTCTACACTGAGCAGCCTGTCCCAGTGATTCACTCCACACTGAGCAGCCTGCTCCACCCAGTAACTCCACACCAAGCAGCCTGTCTCACTGAGTCACTCCACACTGAGCAGCCTGTCTCACTGAGTTACGCCACAGTGAGCAGCCTGTCCCCCTGAGTCATTCCACACTGAGCAGCCTGTCTTACTGAGTCACTACTCACAGAGCAGCCTGTCTCACTCGGTCACTCCAGACTGAGCAGAGTGTCCCCTCGAGTCATTCTACACTGAGCAGTCTGTCTTACTGAGTCACTAAACACTGAGCAGCCTCTCCCCATGAGTCACTCCACACTGAGCAGTCTGTCTCACTCAGTCACTCCACACTGAGCAGCCTGTCTCACTGTGTCACTCCACACTGAGCAGCCTGTCCCCCCAAGTCATTCCACACTGAGCAGTCTGTCTCAGTCAGTCACTCCACACCGAGCAGCCTGTCTCACTGTGTCACTCCACACTGAGCAACCTGTCCAACCCAGCAACTCCACACCGAGAAGCCTGTCTCAATCAGTCCACACCGATCAGCCTGTCCCCCCAAGTCATTCCACACAGAGAAGTCTGTCTCACTGAGTCTCTACACACTGAGCAGCCTGTCACACTCAGTCACTCCACACCGAGCAGCCTGTCTCACTGAATCACTCCACACTGAGCTGCCTGTGTCACTGAGTCACTCCACACTGAGCAGCCTGTCCCCCCAAGTCATTCCACACTGAGCAGTCTGTCTCACTGAGTCACTGCACACTGAGCAGCCTGTCTCACTGAGTCATTCCAGACCGAGCAGCCTGTCTCACTGAGTCACTACACACGGAGCAGCCTGTGTCACTCAGACACTCCACACTGAGCAGTCTGTCTCACTGAGTCACTCCACACTGAGCAGCCTGTCCTACCCAGTAAGTGCATACTGAGCAGTCTGTCTCACGTTGTCACTCCACAGTGAGCAGCCTGCTCCCCGAGTCATTCCACACAGAGCAGCCTGTCTCACACAATCAGTCCACACTGAGCAGCCTGTCCTACCCAGTAAGTCCACACTGAGGAGTCTGTCTCACTGAGTCACTACACACAGGGCAGCCTGTCTCACTCAGTCACTCCACACAGAGCAGCCTGTCTCACTCAGTCACTCCACACTGAGCAGCCTGTCTCACTGAGTCACTACACACTGAGTAGCCTGTATGACTGTGCCACTGCACGCCTGTCTCACTGAGTCACTCCACACTCAGCAGCCTGTACCAGCCACTAACTCCACACTGAGCAGCCTGTCTCACTCAGTCACTCCACACCGAGCAGCCTGTGTGAATCATTCAGTCCGCACTGAGCAGTCTGTCTCACCGAGTCAGTCTACACCGAACAGCCTCTCCCAGTGAGTCACTCCACACTGAGCAGCCTGTCTCACTGAGTCACTACACACCGAGCAGCCTTTCCCCCCGAATTATTCCACACTGAGCAGCCTGTCCTCCTGAGTCGTTCCACACTGAGCAGTCTGTCCAACTGAGTCACTACACACTGAGCAGCCTGTCTCACTCAGTCACTCCACACTGAGCAGTCTGTCTCACTGAGTCACTACACACTGAGCAGCCTGTCTCACTCAGTCACTCCACACTGAGCAGTCTGTCTGACTGAGTCACTCCACACTGAGCAGCCTGTCTCACTGAGTGATTCCACACCAAGCAACCTGTCCCACCGAGTCATTCCACACTGAGCAGTCAGTCTCAGTCAGTCACGACACACTGAGCAGCCTGTCTCACTCAGTCACTCCACACCGTTCCGCCTGTCTCACTGAATAACTACACACTAAGCAGCCTCTCCCACGGAGTCACTCCACACTGAGCAGTCTGTCTCACTCAGTCCCTCCACACTGAGCAGCCTGTCTCACACAATCAGTCCACACCGAGCAGCCTGTCTTACTGACTCACGACACACTGAGCAGCCTGTCTCACTCAGTCACTGCACACTGAGTAGCCTGCCCCAGTGATTCACTCCACACTGAGCAGCCTGCCCCACCCAGTAACTCCACACCAAGCAGCCTGTCTCACTGAGTCACTCCACACTGAGCAGCCTGTCTCACTGAGTTACGCCACAGCGAGCAGCCTGTCCCCCTGAGTCATTCCACACTGAGCAGCCTGTCTTACTGAGTCACTACTCACAGAGCAGCCTGTCTCACTCGGTCACTCCAGACTGAGCAGAGTGTCCCCTCGAGTCATTCTACACTGAGCAGTCTGTCTTACTGAGTCACTACACACTGTGTAGCCTGTATGACTGTGCCACTGCACGCCTGTCTCACTGAGTCACTCCACACTCAGCAGCCTGTACCAGCCACTAACTCCACACTGAGCAGCCTGTCTCACTCAGTCACTCCACACCAAGCAGGTTGTCCCCCCGAGTCACTCCACACCGAGCAGCCTGTCTGACTCAGTCAGTCCGCACTGAGCAGTCTGTCTCACCGAGTCACTCTACACCGAACAGCCTCTCCCACTGAGTCATTCCACACCGAGCAGCCTGTCTCACTCAGTCACTCCACTTTAAGCAGTCTGTCTCACTGAGTCACTCCACACTGAGCAGCCAGTCTCACTCAATCAGTCCACACTGAGCAGTTTGTCTCACCAAGTCACACCACACCGAGCAGTCTGTCTCACTGAGTCACTACACACTGAGCAGCTTCGCCCGCCGAGTCACTCCACACTGAGTAGCCTGTCTCACTGAGTCACTCCACACCGAGCAGCCTGTCTCCCCGAGTCATTCCACAGTGAGCAGTCTGTCTCACTGAGTCACTCTACACCCAACAGACTCTCCCACTGAGTCACTCCACACTGAGCAGCCTGTCTCACTGAGTGACTCCACACTGAGCAGCCTGTCTCACTGAGTTACGCCACAGCGAGCAGCCTGTCCCCCTGAGTCATTCCACACTGAGCAGACTGACTCACTGAGTCACTGCACACTGAGCAGCCTGTCCCCCCGAGTCACTCCACACCGAGCAGCCTGTCTCACTGAGTCACTACTCACAGAGCAGCCTGTCTCACTCGGTCACTCCAGACTGAGCAGAGTGTCCCCTCGAGTCATTCTACACTGAGCAGTCTGTCTTATTGAGTCACTACACACTGAGTAGCCTGTATGACTGTGCCACTGCATGCCTGTCTCACTGAGTCACTCCACACTCAACAGCCTGTACCAGCCACTAACTCCACACTGAGCAGCCTGTCTCACTCAGTCACTCCACACCAAGCAGGTTGTCCCCCCGAGTCACTCCACACCGAGCAGCCTGTCTGAGTCATTCAGTCCGCACTGAGCAGTCTGTCTCACCGAGTCACTCTACACCGAACAGCCTCTCCCAGTGAGTCACTCCACACTGAGCAGCCTGTCTCACTCAATCGCTCCACACTGAGCAGCCTGTCCCCCCGAGTCACTCCACACCGAGCAGCCTGTCTTACTGAGTCAGTCAGTCCGCACTGAGCAGTCTGTCTCACCGAGTCACTCTACACCGAACAGCCTCTCCCACTGAGTCAGTCCACACTGAGCAGCCTGTCTCACTCAGTCACCCCACTCTGAGCAGTCTGTCTCACTGAGTCACTCTATTTTGAGCTGCCTGTCTCACTGAGACACTCCACACTGAGCAGTCTGTTCCCCCCAGGTCATTCCACACTGAGCAGACTGACTAACTGAGTCACTGCACACTGAGCAGCTTGTCTCACTCAGTCACTCCACACTGAGCAGTCTGTCTCACTGAGTCACTCTATTTTGAGCTGCCTGTCTCACTGAGACACTCCACACTGAGCAGTCTGTCCCCCCCAGGTCATTCCACACTGAGCAGACTGACTAACTGAGACACTGCACACTGAGCAGCCTGTCTCACTCAGTCACTCCACACTGAGCAGTCTGTCTCACTGAGTCACTCTATTTTGAGCTGCCTGTCTCACTGAGACACTCCACACTGAGCAGTCTGTCCCCCCCAGGTGATTCCACACTGAGCAGACTGACTAACTGAGTCACTGCACACTGAGCAGCCTGTCCCCCCGAGTCACTCCACACCGAACAGCCTGTCTCACTGGAGCACACCACACCGAGCAGCCTACCTCACTCAGTCACTCCACACTGAGCAGCCTGTCCCCCTGAGTGACTCCACACCGAGCAGCCAGTCTCACTCAATCAGTCCACACTGAGCAGTTTGTCTCACCGAGTCACACCACACCGAGCAGTCTGTCTCACTGAGTCACTAAACACTGAGCAGCTTCGCCCGCCGAGTCACTCCACACTGAGTAGCCTGTCTCACTGAGTCACTCCACACCGAGCAGCCTGTCTCCCCGAGTCATTCCACAGTGAGCAGTCTGTCTCACTGAGTCACTCTACACCCAACAGACTCTCCCACTGAGTCAGTCCACACTGAGCAGCCTGTCTCACTGAGTCACTCCACACTGAGCAGCCTGTCTCACTGAGTTACGCCACAGCGAGCAGCCTGTCCCCCTGAGTCATTCCACACTGAGCAGACTGACTCACTGAGTCACTGCACACTGAGCAGCCTGTCCCCCCGAGTCACTCCACACCGAGCAGCCTGTCTTACTGAGTCACTACTCACAGAGCAGCCTGTCTCACTCGGTCACTCCAGACTGAGCAGTCTGTCCCCCCGAGTCATTCTACACTGAGCAGCCTGTCCCAGTGATTCACTCCACACTGAGCAGCCTGCTCCACCCAGTAACTCCACACCAAGCAGCCTGTCTCACTGAGTCACTCCACACTGAGCAGCCTGTCTCACTGAGTTACGCCACAGCGAGCAGCCTGTCCCCCTGAGTCATTCCACACTGAGCAGCCTGTCTTACTGAGTCACTACTCACAGAGCAGCCTGTCTCACTCGGTCACTCCAGACTGAGCAGAGTGTCCCCTCGAGTCATTCTACACTGAGCAGTCTGTCTTACTGAGTCACTAAACACTGAGCAGCCTCTCCCCATGAGTCACTCCACACTGAGCAGTCTGTCTCACTCAGTCACTCCACACTGAGCAGCCTGTCTCACTGTGTCACTCCACACTGAGCAGCCTGTCCCCCCAAGTCATTCCACACTGAGCAGTCTGTCTCAGTCAGTCACTCCACACCGAGCAGCCTGTCTCACTGTGTCACTCCACACTGAGCAACCTGTCCAACCCAGCAACTCCACACCGAGAAGCCTGTCTCAATCAGTCCACACCGATCAGCCTGTCCCCCCAAGTCATTCCACACAGAGAAGTCTGTCTCACTGAGTCTCTACACACTGAGCAGCCTGTCACACTCAGTCACTCCACACCGAGCAGCCTGTCTCACTGAATCACTCCACACTGAGCTGCCTGTGTCACTGAGTCACTCCACACTGAGCAGCCTGTCCCCCCAAGTCATTCCACACTGAGCAGTCTGTCTCACTGAGTCACTGCACACTGAGCAGCCTGTCTCACTGAGTCATTCCAGACCGAGCAGCCTGTCTCACTGAGTCACTACACACGGAGCAGCCTGTGTCACTCAGACACTCCACACTGAGCAGTCTGTCTCACTGAGTCACTCCACACTGAGCAGCCTGTCCTACCCAGTAAGTGCATACTGAGCAGTCTGTCTCACGTTGTCACTCCACAGTGAGCAGCCTGCTCCCCGAGTCATTCCACACAGAGCAGCCTGTCTCACACAATCAGTCCACACTGAGCAGCCTGTCCTACCCAGTAAGTCCACACTGAGGAGTCTGTCTCACTGAGTCACTACACACAGAGCAGCCTGTCTCACTCAGTCACTCCACACAGAGCAGCCTGTCTCACTCAGTCACTCCACACTGAGCAGCCTGTCTCACTGAGTCACTCCACACTGAGCAGTCTGTCTTACTGAGTCACTACACACTGAGTAGCCTGTATGACTGTGCCACTGCACGCCTGTCTCACTGAGTCACTCCACACTCAGCAGCCTGTACCAGCCACTAACTCCACACTGAGCAGCCTGTCTCACTCAGTCACTCCACACCGAGCAGCCTGTCCCCCCGAGTCACTCCACACCGAGCAGCCTGTGTGAATCATTCAGTCTGCACTGAGCAGTCTGTCTCACCGAGTCAGTCTACACCGAACAGCCTCTCCCAGTGAGTCACTCCACACTGAGCAGCCTGTCTCACTGAGTCACTACACACCGAGCAGCCTTTCCCCCCGAATTATTCCACACTGAGCAGCCTGTCCTCCTGAGTCGTTCCACACTGAGCAGTCTGTCCAACTGAGTCACTACACACTGAGCAGCCTGTCTCACTCAGTCACTCCACACTGAGCAGTCTGTCTCACTGAGTCACTACACACTGAGCAGCCTGTCTCACTCAGTCACTCCACACTGAGCAGTCTGTCTGACTGAGTCACTCCACACTGAGCAGCCTGTCTCACTGAGTGATTCCACACCAAGCAACCTGTCCCACCGAGTCATTCCACACTGAGCAGTCAGTCTCAGTCAGTCACGACACACTGAGCAGCCTGTCTCACTCAGTCACTCCACACCGTTCCGCCTGTCTCACTGAATAACTACACACTAAGCAGCCTCTCCCACGGAGTCACTCCACACTGAGCAGTCTGTCTCACTCAGTCCCTCCACACTGAGCAGCCTGTCTCACACAATCAGTCCACACCGAGCAGCCTGTCTTACTGACTCACGACACACTGAGCAGCCTGTCTCACTCAGTCACTGCACACTGAGTAGCCTGTCCCAGTGATTCACTCCACACTGAGCAGCCTGCCCCACCCAGTAACTCCACACCAAGCAGCCTGTCTCACTGAGTCACTCCACACTGAGCAGCCTGTCTCACTGAGTTACGCCACAGCGAGCAGCCTGTCCCCCTGAGTCATTCCACACTGAGCAGCCTGTCTTACTGAGTCACTACTCACAGAGCAGCCTGTCTCACTCGGTCACTCCAGACTGAGCAGAGTGTCCCCTCGAGTCATTCTACACTGAGCAGTCTGTCTTACTGAGTCACTACACACTGTGTAGCCTGTATGACTGTGCCACTGCACGCCTGTCTCACTGAGTCACTCCACACTCAGCAGCCTGTACCAGCCACTAACTCCACACTGAGCAGCCTGTCTCACTCAGTCACTCCACACCAAGCAGGTTGTCCCCCCGAGTCACTCCACACCGAGCAGCCTGTCTGACTCAGTCAGTCCGCACTGAGCAGTCTGTCTCACCGAGTCACTCTACACCGAACAGCCTCTCCCACTGAGTCATTCCACACCGAGCAGCCTGTCTCACTCAGTCACTCCACTTTAAGCAGTCTGTCTCACTGAGTCACTCCACACTGAGCAGCCAGTCTCACTCAATCAGTCCACACTGAGCAGTTTGTCTCACCAAGTCACACCACACCGAGCAGTCTGTCTCACTGAGTCACTACACACTGAGCAGCTTCGCCCGCCGAGTCACTCCACACTGAGTAGCCTGTCTCACTGAGTCACTCCACACCGAGCAGCCTGTCTCCCCGAGTCATTCCACAGTGAGCAGTCTGTCTCACTGAGTCACTCTACACCCAACAGACTCTCCCACTGAGTCACTCCACACTGAGCAGCCTGTCTCACTGAGTCACTCCACACTGAGCAGCCTGTCTCACTGAGTTACGCCACAGCGAGCAGCCTGTCCCCCTGAGTCATTCCACACTGAGCAGACTGACTCACTGAGTCACTGCACACTGAGCAGCCTGTCCCCCCGAGTC
Source organism: Mobula birostris (assembly GCF_030028105.1). NCBI lineage: Eukaryota > Metazoa > Chordata > Chondrichthyes > Myliobatiformes > Myliobatidae > Mobula > Mobula birostris. The sequence goes on along the minus strand of NW_027274513.1, from coordinate 11,702 downwards.
ACTCCACACCGAGCATCCTGTCTCACTGAGTCACTACTCACAGAGCAGCCTGTCTCACTCGGTCACTCCAGACTGAGCAGAGTGTCCCCTCGAGTCATTCTACACTGAGCAGTCTGTCTTATTGAGTCACTACACACTGAGTAGCCTGTATGACTGTGCCACTGCATGCCTGTCTCACTGAGTCACTCCACACTCAACAGCCTGTACCAGCCACTAACTCCACACTGAGCAGCCTGTCTCACTCAGTCACTCCACACCAAGCAGGTTGTCCCCCCGAGTCACTCCACACCGAGCAGCCTGTCTGAGTCATTCAGTCCGCACTGAGCAGTCTGTCTCACCGAGTCACTCTACACCGAACAGCCTCTCCCAGTGAGTCACTCCACACTGAGCAGCCTGTCTCACTCAATCGCTCCACACTGAGCAGCCTGTCCCCCCGAGTCACTCCACACCGAGCAGCCTGTCTTACTGAGTCAGTCAGTCCGCACTGAGCAGTCTGTCTCACCGAGTCACTCTACACCGAACAGCCTCTCCCACTGAGTCAGTCCACACTGAGCAGCCTGTCTCACTCAGTCACTCAACTCTGAGCAGTCTGTCTCACTGAGTCACTCTATTTTGAGCTGCCTGTCTCACTGAGACACTCCACACTGAGCAGTCTGTTCCCCCCAGTTCATTCCACACTGAGCAGACTGACTAACTGAGTCACTGCACACTGAGCAGCCTGTCTCACTCAGTCACTCCACACTGAGCAGTCTGTCTCACTGAGTCACTCTATTTTGAGCTGCCTGTCTCACTGAGACACTCCACACTGAGCAGTCTGTCCCCCCCAGGTCATTCCACACTGAGCAGACTGACTAACTGAGACACTGCACACTGAGCAGCCTGTCTCACTCAGTCACTCCACACTGAGCAGTCTGTCTCACTGAGTCACTCTATTTTGAGCTGCCTGTCTCACTGAGACACTCCACACTGAGCAGTCTGTCCCCCCCAGGTGATTCCACACTGAGCAGACTGACTAACTGAGTCACTGCACACTGAGCAGCCTGTCCCCCCGAGTCACTCCACACCGAACAGCCTGTCTCACTGGAGCACACCACACCGAGCAGCCTACCTCACTCAGTCACTCCACACTGAGCAGCCTGTCCCCCTGAGTGACTCCACACCGAGCAGCCAGTCTCACTCAATCAGTCCACACTGAGCAGTTTGTCTCACCGAGTCACACCACACCGAGCAGTCTGTCTCACTGAGTCACTAAACACTGAGCAGCTTCGCCCGCCGAGTCACTCCACACTGAGTAGCCTGTCTCACTGAGTCACTCCACACCGAGCAGCCTGTCTCCCCGAGTCATTCCACAGTGAGCAGTCTGTCTCACTGAGTCACTCTACACCCAACAGACTCTCCCACTGAGTCAGTCCACACTGAGCAGCCTGTCTCACTGAGTCACTCCACACTGAGCAGCCTGTCTCACTGAGTTACGCCACAGCGAGCAGCCTGTCCCCCTGAGTCATTCCACACTGAGCAGACTGACTCACTGAGTCACTGCACACTGAGCAGCCTGTCCCCCCGAGTCACTCCACACCGAGCAGCCTGTCTTACTGAGTCACTACTCACAGAGCAGCCTGTCTCACTCGGTCACTCCAGACTGAGCAGTCTGTCCCCCCGAGTCATTCTACACTGAGCAGCCTGTCCCAGTGATTCACTCCACACTGAGCAGCCTGCTCCACCCAGTAACTCCACACCAAGCAGCCTGTCTCACTGAGTCACTCCACACTGAGCAGCCTGTCTCACTGAGTTACGCCACAGCGAGCAGCCTGTCCCCCTGAGTCATTCCACACTGAGCAGCCTGTCTTACTGAGTCACTACTCACAGAGCAGCCTGTCTCACTCGGTCACTCCAGACTGAGCAGAGTGTCCCCTCGAGTCATTCTACACTGAGCAGTCTGTCTTACTGAGTCACTAAACACTGAGCAGCCTCTCCCCATGAGTCACTCCACACTGAGCAGTCTGTCTCACTCAGTCACTCCACACTGAGCAGCCTGTCTCACTGTGTCACTCCACACTGAGCAGCCTGTCCCCCCAAGTCATTCCACACTGAGCAGTCTGTCTCAGTCAGTCACTCCACACCGAGCAGCCTGTCTCACTGTGTCACTCCACACTGAGCAACCTGTCCAACCCAGCAACTCCACACCGAGAAGCCTGTCTCAATCAGTCCACACCGATCAGCCTGTCCCCCCAAGTCATTCCACACAGAGAAGTCTGTCTCACTGAGTCTCTACACACTGAGCAGCCTGTCACACTCAGTCACTCCACACCGAGCAGCCTGTCTCACTGAATCACTCCACACTGAGCTGCCTGTGTCACTGAGTCACTCCACACTGAGCAGCCTGTCCCCCCAAGTCATTCCACACTGAGCAGTCTGTCTCACTGAGTCACTGCACACTGAGCAGCCTGTCTCACTGAGTCATTCCAGACCGAGCAGCCTGTCTCACTGAGTCACTACACACGGAGCAGCCTGTGTCACTCAGACACTCCACACTGAGCAGTCTGTCTCACTGAGTCACTCCACACTGAGCAGCCTGTCCTACCCAGTAAGTGCATACTGAGCAGTCTGTCTCACGTTGTCACTCCACAGTGAGCAGCCTGCTCCCCGAGTCATTCCACACAGAGCAGCCTGTCTCACACAATCAGTCCACACTGAGCAGCCTGTCCTACCCAGTAAGTCCACACTGAGGAGTCTGTCTCACTGAGTCACTACACACAGAGCAGCCTGTCTCACTCAGTCACTCCACACAGAGCAGCCTGTCTCACTCAGTCACTCCACACTGAGCAGCCTGTCTCACTGAGTCACTCCACACTGAGCAGTCTGTCTTACTGAGTCACTACACACTGAGTAGCCTGTATGACTGTGCCACTGCACGCCTGTCTCACTGAGTCACTCCACACTCAGCAGCCTGTACCAGCCACTAACTCCACACTGAGCAGCCTGTCTCACTCAGTCACTCCACACCGAGCAGCCTGTCCCCCCGAGTCACTCCACACCGAGCAGCCCGTGTGAATCATTCAGTCTGCACTGAGCAGTCTGTCTCACCGAGTCAGTCTACACCGAACAGCCTCTCCCAGTGAGTCACTCCACACTGAGCAGCCTGTCTCACTGAGTCACTACACACCGAGCAGCCTTTCCCCCCGAATTATTCCACACTGAGCAGCCTGTCCTCCTGAGTCGTTCCACACTGAGCAGTCTGTCCAACTGAGTCACTACACACTGAGCAGCCTGTCTCACTCAGTCACTCCACACTGAGCAGTCTGTCTCACTGAGTCACTACACACTGAGCAGCCTGTCTCACTCAGTCACTCCACACTGAGCAGTCTGTCTGACTGAGTCACTCCACACTGAGCAGCCTGTCTCACTGAGTGATTCCACACCAAGCAACCTGTCCCACCGAGTCATTCCACACTGAGCAGTCAGTCTCAGTCAGTCACGACACACTGAGCAGCCTGTCTCACTCAGTCACTCCACACCGTTCCGCCTGTCTCACTGAATAACTACACACTAAGCAGCCTCTCCCACGGAGTCACTCCACACTGAGCAGTCTGTCTCACTCAGTCCCTCCACACTGAGCAGCCTGTCTCACACAATCAGTCCACACCGAGCAGCCTGTCTTACTGACTCACGACACACTGAGCAGCCTGTCTCACTCAGTCACTGCACACTGAGTAGCCTGTCCCAGTGATTCACTCCACACTGAGCAGCCTGCCCCACCCAGTAACTCCACACCAAGCAGCCTGTCTCACTGAGTCACTCCACACTGAGCAGCCTGTCTCACTGAGTTACGCCACAGCGAGCAGCCTGTCCCCCTGAGTCATTCCACACAGAGCAGCCTGTCTCACTCAGTCACTCCACACTGAGCAGCCTGTCCCCCTGAGTCATTCCACACTGAGCAGACTGACTCACTGAGTCACTGCACACTGAGCAGCCTGTCCCCCGAGTCACTCCACACCGAGCAGCCTGTCTCACTGAGTCACTACTCACAGAGCAGCCTGTCTCACTCGGTCACTCCAGACTGAGCAGAGTGTCCCCTCGAGTCATTCTACACTGAGCAGTCTGTCTTATTGAGTCACTACACACTGAGTAGCCTGTATGACTGTGCCACTGCATGCCTGTCTCACTGAGTCACTCCACACTCAACAGCCTGTACCAGCCACTAACTCCACACTGAGCAGCCTGTCTCACTCAGTCACTCCACACCAAGCAGGTTGTCCCCCCGAGTCACTCCACACCGAGCAGCCTGTCTGAGTCATTCAGTCCGCACTGAGCAGTCTGTCTCACCGAGTCACTCTACACCGAACAGCCTCTCCCAGTGAGTCACTCCACACTGAGCAGCCTGTCTCACTCAATCGCTCCACACTGAGCAGCCTGTCCCCCCGAGTCACTCCACACCGAGCAGCCTGTCTTACTGAGTCAGTCAGTCCGCACTGAGCAGTCTGTCTCACCGAGTCACTCTACACCGAACAGCCTCTCCCACTGAGTCAGTCCACACTGAGCAGCCTGTCTCACTCAGTCACCCCACTCTGAGCAGTCTGTCTCACTGAGTCACTCTATTTTGAGCTGCCTGTCTCACTGAGACACTCCACACTGAGCAGTCTGTTCCCCCCAGGTCATTCCACACTGAGCAGACTGACTAACTGAGTCACTGCACACTGAGCAGCCTGTCTCACTCAGTCACTCCACACTGAGCAGTCTGTCTCACTGAGTCACTCTATTTTGAGCTGCCTGTCTCACTGAGACACTCCACACTGAGCAGTCTGTCCCCCCCAGGTCATTCCACACTGAGCAGACTGACTAACTGAGACACTGCACACTGAGCAGCCTGTCTCACTCAGTCACTCCACACTGAGCAGTCTGTCTCACTGAGTCACTCTATTTTGAGCTGCCTGTCTCACTGAGACACTCCACACTGAGCAGTCTGTCCCCCCCAGGTCATTCCACACTGAGCAGACTGACTAACTGAGTCACTGCACACTGAGCAGCCTGTCCCCCCGAGTCACTCCACACCGAACAGCCTGTCTCACTGGAGCACACCACACCGAGCAGCCTACCTCACTCAGTCACTCCACACTGAGCAGCCTGTCCCCCTGAGTGACTCCACACCGAGCAGCCAGTCTCACTCAATCAGTCCACACTGAGCAGTTTGTCTCACCGAGTCACACCACACCGAGCAGTCTGTCTCACTGAGTCACTAAACACTGAGCAGCTTCGCCCGCCGAGTCACTCCACACTGAGTAGCCTGTCTCACTGAGTCACTCCACACCGAGCAGCCTGTCTCCCCGAGTCATTCCACAGTGAGCAGTCTGTCTCACTGAGTCACTCTACACCCAACAGACTCTCCCACTGAGTCAGTCCACACTGAGCAGCCTGTCTCACTGAGTCACTCCACACTGAGCAGCCTGTCTCACTGAGTTACGCCACAGCGAGCAGCCTGTCCCCCTGAGTCATTCCACACTGAGCAGACTGACTCACTGAGTCACTGCACACTGAGCAGCCTGTCCCCCCGAGTCACTCCACACCGAGCAGCCTGTCTTACTGAGTCACTACTCACAGAGCAGCCTGTCTCACTCGGTCACTCCAGACTGAGCAGTCTGTCCCCCCGAGTCATTCTACACTGAGCAGCCTGTCCCAGTGATTCACTCCACACTGAGCAGCCTGCTCCACCCAGTAACTCCACACCAAGCAGCCTGTCTCACTGAGTCACTCCACACTGAGCAGCCTGTCTCACTGAGTTACGCCACAGCGAGCAGCCTGTCCCCCTGAGTCATTCCACACTGAGCAGCCTGTCTTACTGAGTCACTACTCACAGAGCAGCCTGTCTCACTCGGTCACTCCAGACTGAGCAGAGTGTCCCCTCGAGTCATTCTACACTGAGCAGTCTGTCTTACTGAGTCACTAAACACTGAGCAGCCTCTCCCCATGAGTCACTCCACACTGAGCAGTCTGTCTCACTCAGTCACTCCACACTGAGCAGCCTGTCTCACTGTGTCACTCCACACTGAGCAGCCTGTCCCCCCAAGTCATTCCACACTGAGCAGTCTGTCTCAGTCAGTCACTCCACACCGAGCAGCCTGTCTCACTGTGTCACTCCACACTGAGCAACCTGTCCAACCCAGCAACTCCACACCGAGAAGCCTGTCTCAATCAGTCCACACCGATCAGCCTGTCCCCCCAAGTCATTCCACACAGAGAAGTCTGTCTCACTGAGTCTCTACACACTGAGCAGCCTGTCACACTCAGTCACTCCACACCGAGCAGCCTGTCTCACTGAATCACTCCACACTGAGCTGCCTGTGTCACTGAGTCACTCCACACTGAGCAGCCTGTCCCCCCAAGTCATTCCACACTGAGCAGTCTGTTTCACTGAGTCACTGCACACTGAGCAGCCTGTCTCACTGAGTCATTCCAGACCGAGCAGCCTGTCTCACTGAGTCACTACACACGGAGCAGCCTGTGTCACTCAGACACTCCACACTGAGCAGTCTGTCTCACTGAGTCACTCCACACTGAGCAGCCTGTCCTACCCAGTAAGTGCATACTGAGCAGTCTGTCTCACGTTGTCACTCCACAGTGAGCAGCCTGCTCCCCGAGTCATTCCACACAGAGCAGCCTGTCTCACACAATCAGTCCACACTGAGCAGCCTGTCCTACCCAGTAAGTCCACACTGAGGAGTCTGTCTCACTGAGTCACTACACACAGAGCAGCCTGTCTCACTCAGTCACTCCACACAGAGCAGCCTGTCTCACTCAGTCACTCCACACTGAGCAGCCTGTCTCACTGAGTCACTCCACACTGAGCAGTCTGTCTTACTGAGTCACTACACACTGAGTAGCCTGTATGACTGTGCCACTGCACGCCTGTCTCACTGAGTCACTCCACACTCAGCAGCCTGTACCAGCCACTAACTCCACACTGAGCAGCCTGTCTCACTCAGTCACTCCACACCGAGCAGCCTGTCCCCCCGAGTCACTCCACACCGAGCAGCCTGTGTGAATCATTCAGTCTGCACTGAGCAGTCTGTCTCACCGAGTCAGTCTACACCGAACAGCCTCTCCCAGTGAGTCACTCCACACTGAGCAGCCTGTCTCACTGAGTCACTACACACCGAGCAGCCTTTCCCCCCGAATTATTCCACACTGAGCAGCCTGTCCTCCTGAGTCGTTCCACACTGAGCAGTCTGTCCAACTGAGTCACTACACACTGAGCAGCCTGTCTCACTCAGTCACTCCACACTGAGCAGTCTGTCTCACTGAGTCACTACACACTGAGCAGCCTGTCTCACTCAGTCACTCCACACTGAGCAGTCTGTCTGACTGAGTCACTCCACACTGAGCAGCCTGTCTCACTGAGTGATTCCACACCAAGCAACCTGTCCCACCGAGTCATTCCACACTGAGCAGTCAGTCTCAGTCAGTCACGACACACTGAGCAGCCTGTCTCACTCAGTCACTCCACACCGTTCCGCCTGTCTCACTGAATAACTACACACTAAGCAGCCTCTCCCACGGAGTCACTCCACACTGAGCAGTCTGTCTCACTCAGTCCCTCCACACTGAGCAGCCTGTCTCACACAATCAGTCCACACCGAGCAGCCTGTCTTACTGACTCACGACACACTGAGCAGCCTGTCTCACTCAGTCACTGCACACTGAGTAGCCTGTCCCAGTGATTCACTCCACACTGAGCAGCCTGCCCCACCCAGTAACTCCACACCAAGCAGCCTGTCTCACTGAGTCACTCCACACTGAGCAGCCTGTCTCACTGAGTTACGCCACAGCGAGCAGCCTGTCCCCCTGAGTCATTCCACACTGAGCAGCCTGTCTTACTGAGTCACTACTCACAGAGCAGCCTGTCTCACTCGGTCACTCCAGACTGAGCAGAGTGTCCCCTCGAGTCATTCTACACTGAGCAGTCTGTCTTACTGAGTCACTACACACTGTGTAGCCTGTATGACTGTGCCACTGCACGCCTGTCTCACTGAGTCACTCCACACTCAGCAGCCTGTACCAGCCACTAACTCCACACTGAGCAGCCTGTCTCACTCAGTCACTCCACACCAAGCAGGTTGTCCCCCCGAGTCACTCCACACCGAGCAGCCTGTCTGACTCAGTCAGTCCGCACTGAGCAGTCTGTCTCACCGAGTCACTCTACACCGAACAGCCTCTCCCACTGAGTCATTCCACACCGAGCAGCCTGTCTCACTCAGTCACACCACTTTAAGCAGTCTGTCTCACTGAGTCACTCCACACTGAGCAGCCAGTCTCACTCAATCAGTCCACACTGAGCAGTTTGTCTCACCAAGTCACACCACACCGAGCAGTCTGTCTCACTGAGTCACTACACACTGAGCAGCTTCGCCCGCCGAGTCACTCCACACTGAGTAGCCTGTCTCACTGAGTCACTCCACACCGAGCAGCCTGTCTCCCCGAGTCATTCCACAGTGAGCAGTCTGTCTCACTGAGTCACTCTACACCCAACAGACTCTCCCACTGAGTCACTCCACACTGAGCAGCCTGTCTCACTGAGTGACTCCACACTGAGCAGCCTGTCTCACTGAGTTACGCCACAGCGAGCAGCCTGTCCCCCTGAGTCATTCCACACTGAGCAGACTGACTCACTGAGTCACTGCACACTGAGCAGCCTGTCCCCCGAGTCACTCCACACCGAGCAGCCTGTCTCACTGAGTCACTACTCACAGAGCAGCCTGTCTCACTCGGTCACTCCAGACTGAGCAGAGTGTCCCCTCGAGTCATTCTACACTGAGCAGTCTGTCTTATTGAGTCACTACACACTGAGTAGCCTGTATGACTGTGCCACTGCATGCCTGTCTCACTGAGTCACTCCACACTCAACAGCCTGTACCAGCCACTAACTCCACACTGAGCAGCCTGTCTCACTCAGTCACTCCACACCAAGCAGGTTGTCCCCCCGAGTCACTCCACACCGAGCAGCCTGTCTGAGTCATTCAGTCCGCACTGAGCAGTCTGTCTCACCGAGTCACTCTACACCGAACAGCCTCTCCCAGTGAGTCACTCCACACTGAGCAGCCTGTCTCACTCAATCGCTCCACACTGAGCAGCCTGTCCCCCCGAGTCACTCCACACCGAGCAGCCTGTCTTACTGAGTCAGTCAGTCCGCACTGAGCAGTCTGTCTCACCGAGTCACTCTACACCGAACAGCCTCTCCCACTGAGTCAGTCCACACTGAGCAGCCTGTCTCACTCAGTCACTCAACTCTGAGCAGTCTGTCTCACTGAGTCACTCTATTTTGAGCTGCCTGTCTCACTGAGACACTCCACACTGAGCAGTCTGTTCCCCCCAGGTCATTCCACACTGAGCAGACTGACTAACTGAGTCACTGCACACTGAGCAGCCTGTCTCACTCAGTCACTCCACACTGAGCAGTCTGTCTCACTGAGTCACTCTATTTTGAGCTGCCTGTCTCACTGAGACACTCCACACTGAGCAGTCTGTCCCCCCCAGGTCATTCCACACTGAGCAGACTGACTAACTGAGACACTGCACACTGAGCAGCCTGTCTCACTCAGTCACTCCACACTGAGCAGTCTGTCTCACTGAGTCACTCTATTTTGAGCTGCCTGTCTCACTGAGACACTCCACACTGAGCAGTCTGTCCCCCCCAGGTCATTCCACACTGAGCAGACTGACTAACTGAGTCACTGCACACTGAGCAGCCTGTCCCCCCGAGTCACTCCACACCGAACAGCCTGTCTCACTGGAGCACACCACACCGAGCAGCCTACCTCACTCAGTCACTCCACACTGAGCAGCCTGTCCCCCTGAGTGACTCCACACCGAGCAGCCAGTCTCACTCAATCAGTCCACACTGAGCAGTTTGTCTCACCGAGTCACACCACACCGAGCAGTCTGTCTCACTGAGTCACTAAACACTGAGCAGCTTCGCCCGCCGAGTCACTCCACACTGAGTAGCCTGTCTCACTGAGTCACTCCACACCGAGCAGCCTGTCTCCCCGAGTCATTCCACAGTGAGCAGTCTGTCTCACTGAGTCACTCTACACCCAACAGACTCTCCCACTGAGTCAGTCCACACTGAGCAGCCTGTCTCACTGAGTCACTCCACACTGAGCAGCCTGTCTCACTGAGTTACGCCACAGCGAGCAGCCTGTCCCCCTGAGTCATTCCACACTGAGCAGACTGACTCACTGAGTCACTGCACACTGAGCAGCCTGTCCCCCCGAGTCACTCCACACCGAGCAGCCTGTCTTACTGAGTCACTACTCACAGAGCAGCCTGTCTCACTCGGTCACTCCAGACTGAGCAGTCTGTCCCCCCGAGTCATTCTACACTGAGCAGCCTGTCCCAGTGATTCACTCCACACTGAGCAGCCTGCTCCACCCAGTAACTCCACACCAAGCAGCCTGTCTCACTGAGTCACTCCACACTGAGCAGCCTGTCTCACTGAGTTACGCCACAGCGAGCAGCCTGTCCCCCTGAGTCATTCCACACTGAGCAGCCTGTCTTACTGAGTCACTACTCACAGAGCAGCCTGTCTCACTCGGTCACTCCAGACTGAGCAGAGTGTCCCCTCGAGTCATTCTACACTGAGCAGTCTGTCTTACTGAGTCACTAAACACTGAGCAGCCTCTCCCCATGAGTCACTCCACACTGAGCAGTCTGTCTCACTCAGTCACTCCACACTGAGCAGCCTGTCTCACTGTGTCACTCCACACTGAGCAGCCTGTCCCCCCAAGTCATTCCACACTGAGCAGTCTGTCTCAGTCAGTCACTCCACACCGAGCAGCCTGTCTCACTGTGTCACTCCACACTGAGCAACCTGTCCAACCCAGCAACTCCACACCGAGAAGCCTGTCTCAATCAGTCCACACCGATCAGCCTGTCCCCCCAAGTCATTCCACACAGAGAAGTCTGTCTCACTGAGTCTCTACACACTGAGCAGCCTGTCACACTCAGTCACTCCACACCGAGCAGCCTGTCTCACTGAATCACTCCACACTGAGCTGCCTGTGTCACTGAGTCACTCCACACTGAGCAGCCTGTCCCCCCAAGTCATTCCACACTGAGCAGTCTGTCTCACTGAGTCACTGCACACTGAGCAGCCTGTCTCACTGAGTCATTCCAGACCGAGCAGCCTGTCTCACTGAGTCACTACACACGGAGCAGCCTGTGTCACTCAGACACTCCACACTGAGCAGTCTGTCTCACTGAGTCACTCCACACTGAGCAGCCTGTCCTACCCAGTAAGTGCATACTGAGCAGTCTGTCTCACGTTGTCACTCCACAGTGAGCAGCCTGCTCCCCGAGTCATTCCACACAGAGCAGCCTGTCTCACACAATCAGTCCACACTGAGCAGCCTGTCCTACCCAGTAAGTCCACACTGAGGAGTCTGTCTCACTGAGTCACTACACACAGAGCAGCCTGTCTCACTCAGTCACTCCACACAGAGCAGCCTGTCTCACTCAGTCACTCCACACTGAGCAGCCTGTCTCACTGAGTACTCCACACTGAGCAGTCTGTCTTACTGAGTCACTACACACTGAGTAGCCTGTATGACTGTGCCACTGCACGCCTGTCTCACTGAGTCACTCCACACTCAGCAGCCTGTAGCAGCCACTAACTCCACACTGAGCAGCCTGTCTCACTCAGTCACTCCACACCG